>NC_053024.1:207605789-207640118 GCF_003073215.2 Triticum urartu
AAGCAGCACCGTCTAGTTCACGTGCACCAAAACATCTTTTATTTTCATTTTTATGTTTCAAAGAATATAATTTTCTTCTTCTTGTTGTTTTGGTCATAATCAATTACAGTTCTTAGAGTAAACACGTCCATACCAAATGGTGATTTTTTTTACTTAAATTGTGGTCCATCAATTTAACCCAATTTTGTCACCTCCAGCAAAGCATCATTTTTTTGTTCTTGGAAAGCATCAGGCTAAGATTAATATCCTCCTTAAGATTTGGAATGCTTAGGTACTCTACTACTCTGCCGCCGCTTCTTTCTTTTTCCCCCTTTCTTTCTTCTTCTTCTGTTGATTTGAACATGTAATCATCTTTCCAGTGTTGCTACTCTTTCTGAAAATCACTGGATTCGTAGAGTAGCCTACATGCCAAATGGTGATTTTTTTAACACAAGTAAATTGTGATCAACCAATTCAACCCAAATTTTGTCAACTCCAGCAAAGTAGTGTCTTTTTTGTCTGTAGATTAATATCCTACTTAAGTTTTGGAGTGACTAGGCCACCAGACTCCTTCATCTTACAAACCATGCCCAAAAAACACAAAAATGAGGCATCTGTTGCATGATTTTTCCAGCCAGGGAGTTTCATAGTAGAGAGCAAGTAACAAGGGATTGAAAAACTGCTAGCCTGAAAAGAACACAGTTTCCTCCAAAACATGACATTTCTCATCTCTGGATCAGAGAGCAGACCAGACCAGAGTTTTTCCAAAATAAGGTCGAACCAAGGTGAATGTTGGTCTTAGGTTCATAACAGTGTTTGTTTGCCCCGTCTTCTTTAGGAAGATCAAAGCTCTTGTTTTTCTTTGCCCCAGTGTTTGTTTTGCTCGGCTCAGTGATCATCAGAAGTGGTCTGCTCCTTGCCTGATTGTTTGAGATCACCTACTAAAAAGAAAATGAAATGCCCGGTGTTTGTTGGTTGATGGAATCGCCTCGTTTGTTCTGTTTGAGATCGATGCACAACTGCTTAGCTACGTAGTGCAGGAATGTTGTACTATTCGTTATTGCAGTATGACTGGTATGATGAGCTCAAGTGCATGCATAATTTCCATGCCATTTACATTGGGGAATATATATATATATATATATATATGTTGCCATGTTGAAGAAATCAGCTGCTTTGGTGGTTACTGCTGTCAACAACGTTTGCCCTCGACTTTTTTGGTGAATAATGTGCTTCTTCTGTTCATGCCAATGCAGATGCCCTATTATGCCCTGTCAACGATTTACTTCCCTCGACGCTGCGAGTTATTAGTTCTCATGCCCCAATGAATTCTCTTCACTATGCTCTAGGCAGTCAACTGTGGTAGATGCTAGAGTATTGTAACTGCATTTCACATGCCAAAGTAAATGTAGCCTATTAGAGGGTGATGATGTCATGTCTCTACCGTAGATTAAAATAAATGGAAGTTTAAAAATATGAGAGAAGTTGTCTTAACTAATTACATGTTTATGTAAAAAAGAATAGCAGGGATATTTTACAACTCCTGTGTGTGTAGTTGCTTGTTTTTACTGTAGTTGTGGCTGCTTTCTTCTTGTATCATAAAAATATCTCTTCTGCTGCTTATCAGAGATGGCGGGAAGCAGCCACCGCTGCTCTGCGACACCGCAGTACGAGTTGGATGCTTCCGAGTTCTTCACTATCATACTTGGGACTTCAGTATCATCCATGACGCAGGTATATAAAACGAGAGATCTCCCCTTCACCCATCTCATTATGATATCTGTTGTTTGCCTACATCACTCATTGTCCCAAACTGCAGAGGCTGCCTGACAGTTTTAAGAACATGCTGATGGGTGAAGATCCGCCAAATAATGTGAAGGTGCGACAGGCCGGCAGCGGGTTTCGCAGGCTGTGGGATGTGGAGTTGGTGATCAAGGAGGGCCACATGTACTTGTCTCGTGGGTGGGAGAAGTTCTACGTGCCTACGACCTGCGGCTGGGGTACTTCCTTCTCTTCAGGTACGACAACGACGCCACCATGCTCATCATGAAGGTGTTCAACGCGACTATGTGTCGCATGCGCTACGCTGAAGATTATGGTGCCGGTACGTTCTGCCTCTTCTTATTCCTCTACATTTGGCTTTGTCTCACATCGATTGTTAACGGTCATTGTTGCATTTGGATAGGTAATGGGAGCAGCAGCAGTGACAATGGCTACAGCCAAAGCAGCAGCGACCATGGCTGTAGCGAAAGCAGCAGCGATTCTGGCTGTAGCGAAAGCAGCAGCGATTTTGGCAGCAGCATAGACAACAAGAAGGATGATCTGGACTGGAGTGCGGGAGAAGAGGAGCAGAGTGGGGATGAGGAGCTGCAGGATGACGATGGGCATCAGGCTGAGGATGACCTAGCACTGGTGGTGGCTGACCAAGGGCAAGAGATGGTGGTGGCTGACCAAGGGCAAGAGATGGTGGTGGCTGACCATGGGCAAGAGATGGAGGTGGCTGCGGATGACCTAGCGATGGTCGTGCCTGAAGGTGGCCTCGCGATGGTGGTGGTGCCTGACAATGACCATGCACCGGTGGTGGCGCCGGCGATCCCACAGCTGTGGGCGACATGACCACGCCAATTGATGTAGAAGACTACATCCTACTGCCTCCACCGCCTCCACCGCCTCGCCGCTCTTGGCGCATCAGGCTGAGGAAGGAGAAGGAGAAGAACAATGCATGAGAACTGAACTTTGTCAGGTATGTCAGATCTCCAAAATTATATATATACTTAGTTACCTATGTTATCTCTAATATGCTTAGTTTCCTATAGGTTAGCTTCATTTTACCTAAGTTGGCTCTAATATGCTAACTTAGAGCTTATATGCTTAGTTTCCTATAGGTTAGCTCCAAAATAACTTATGTTAGCACAAAATGATCAAGTTTACATAATAAGCTTATAGTCTTTTTCTTATTCTTCTTCTTTTCCAAAATGACATAGGTTAGCTTCATTTTACCTAAGTTGGCTCTAATATGCTAACTTAGAGCTTATATGCTTAGTTTCCTATAGGTTAGCTCCAAAATAACTTATGTTAGCACAAAATGATCAAGTTTACATAATAAGCTTATAGTCTTTTTCTTATTCTTCTTCTTTTCCAAAATGACATAGGTTAGCTTCATTTTACCTAAGTTGGCTCTAATATACTAACTTAGAGCTTATATGCTTAGTTTCCTATAGGTTAGCTCCAAAATAACTTATGTTAGCACAAAATGATCAAGTTTACATAATAAGCTTATAGTCTTCTTCTTATTTCTTTTCCAAAATTCTTCTTATTCTTCTTCTAGTGTTATTCTTCTTCTAGTGTTATTCTTCTTCTAGTATTCTTCTAGTCTTCTTCTTTTTCTTCTTCTAACTTCTTGTTTATCATTTTGCAGATTTGATTTAATTCACGGAAGCTTGCATGGATGGAGTGCTTCTTTTCCATTTGTGTTTTTATTTTGTATCAATGTGAAACTTTTGTGAATTGATGGATAACGGTGTTGGATGAACAATGTGAAACTTTTGTAATATGTAACGATGGAACTATGTGTTGGCTATGTATGTATATATGATGGAACTTGTGTGTTGGCTATGTATGTATATATGATGGAACTTGTGTGTTGGCTATGATTGTTATATGGATGCTTGTTGTATATATATGTGTTGGATATCTCATAGGTGAAATAGTGACCTGATATTAAGAATTTTTTTTAAAAAAAATGTTACTAATGGCGCACTACCGTGTGGTGCGCCATTAGTATAGCAGACACTAGTGGCGCACCGTGGGCAAAACTAATGGCGCACTGCCTGGTGCGCCATTAGTATACCAGATACTAATGGCGCACCACTGGTGCGCCATTAGTAAAAGATTCTAGTGGCGTGATACTAATGGCGCACCAGTGATGCGCCATTAGTAGGCAAAACTGGTGCGCCATTAGTAGCCCTTTTCCTAGTAGTGACGCGCCCAGGAGGGTTGGCGCACCCCCTGCCTCGTGGCCGCCTCGTTGATTGCTTGACATCCACTCCAAGTCCTCTGTATCACGTTTGTTCCAAAAATCACGTTCCTGAAGGTTTCATTCCGTTTGGACTCCATTTGATATTCCTTTTCTATGAAACACTGAAATAGGCAAAAAAACCGACAATTTGGGCTGGGCCTCCGGTTAATAGTTAGTCCCAAAATAATATAAAAGTGTAAAATAAAGCCCATTAACATCCAAAACAGATAATATAATAGTATGGAACAGTCAAAAATTATAGATACGTTGGAGACGTATCAGCACCCCCAAGCTTAATTCCTGCTCGTCCTCGAGTAGGTAAATGATAAAAACAGAATTTTTGATGTGGAATGCTTTCTAGAATATTCTTCAATGTATTTTTATCTATTGTGGCATGAATGTTCAGATCCGAAAGATTCAAGATAAAAGTTTATTGTTGACATAAAAATAGTAATACTCCAAGTATGCTAATCAAGCAATTATGTCTTATCAAAATACCATAGCCAAAGAAAACTTATCCCTACAAAGTCATATAGTTTGGCCATGCTTCATTTTCGTCACACAAAATGCTCTCATCATGCACAACCCCGATGACAAGCCAAGCAATTGTTTCATACTTAGCCTTTTCAAACTCTTTCAACTTTTACGCAATATATGAGCGCGAGCCATGGACATAGCACTATGGGTGGAATAGAATATGATGATTGAGGTTGTGTGAGAAGACAAAAAGGGAGAAAGTCTCACATTGACGCGGCTAATCAATGGGCTATGGAGATGCCCACTGATTGATGTCAATGCAAGGAGTAGGATTGCCATGCAACAGATGCACTAGAGCTATAAATATATGAAAGCTCATCAAATAAACTAAGTGGGTGTGCATCCAACTCGCTTGCTCTTGAAGACCTAGGGCATTTGAGGAAGCCCATCATTGGAATATACAAGCCAAGTTCTATAATGAAAAATTCCCACTAGTATATGAAAGTGACAAAATAAGAGACTCTCTATCATGAAGATCATGGTGCTACTTTGAAGCACAAGTGTGGAAAAAGGATAGTAACACCGTCCCTTATCTCTTTTTCTCTCATTTATTTATTTATTATTTTCTTTTGTTTATTTGGGCCTTCTTTCTTTTTTTGGCCTCTTTTCTTTCTTTTTTTTCGTCCGGAGTCTCATCCCGACTTGTGGGGGAATCATAGTCTCCATCATCCTTTCCTCACATGGGACAATGCTCTAATGATGATTATCACACTTTTATTTTCTTACAACTCAAGAATTACAACTCGATACTTAGAACAAAATACGACTCTATGTGAATGCCTCCGGCGGTGTACCGGGATTGCGATGAATCAAGAGTGACATGTATGAAAAAATTATGAACGGTGGCTTTGCCACAAATACGATGTCAACTACATGATCATGCAAAGCAATATGACAATGATGATGTGTGTCATAATAAATGGAACGGTGGAAAGTTGCATGGCAATATATCTCGAAATGGCTATGGAAATGCCATAATAGGTAGGTATGGTGGCTGTTTTGAGGAAGATATAAGGAGGCTTATGTGTGATAGAGTGTATGATATCACGGGGTTTGGATGCACCGACGAAGTTTGCACCAACTCTCAAGGTGAGAAAGGGCAATGCACGGTACCGAAGAGGCTAGCAATGGTGGAAGGGTGAGAGTGCGTATAATCCATGGACTCAACATTAGTCATAAAGAACTCACATACTTATTGCAAAAATCTACAAGTCATCAAAACCAAGCACTGCGCGCATGCTCCTAGGGGGATAGATTGGTAGGAAAAGACCATCGCTCATCCCCGACCGCCACTCATAAGGAAAGCAATCAAAGAACACCCCATGCTTCAAATTTGTCACATAACGTTCACCATACGTGCATGCTACGGGACTTTCCAACTTCAACACAAGTATCCATCAATTTCACAATTACTCAACTAGCACACTTCTAATATTACCACCTTTCTATCTCAAAACCATCTATCAAGCATCCAACTTCTCTTAGCATTTAAAATTTATAACCAAAGTGAATTACCATGCTGTTCTAAAGGACTCTCAAAATGATATAAGTGAAGCATAAGAGATCAATTATTTCTATAAAGTAGAACCACCGCCATGCTCTAAAAGATATAAGCGAAGCACTAGAGCAAAAACTATATAGCTCAAAAGATATAAGTGAAGCACATAGAGTATTCTAATAAATTCCAATTCATGTGTGTCTCTCCAAAAAGGTGTGTACAGCAAGGATGATTGTGGTAAACTAGAAAGCAAAGACTCAAATCGTACAAGACGCTCCAAGCAAAACACATATCATGTGGCGAATAAAAATATAGCTCCAAGTAAAGTTACCGATAGACGAAGACGAAAGAGGGGATGCCTTCCGGGGCATCCCCAAGCTTAGGCTTTTTGGTGTCCTTGGATTTTACCTTGGGGTGCCTTGGGCATCCCCAAGCTTAGGCTCTTGCCACTCCTTGTTCCATAATCCATCAAATCCTTACCCAAAACTTGAAAACTTCACAACACAAAACTTAAAAGAAAATCTTCGTGAGCTCCGTTAGTAAAAGAAAACAAACCACCACTTCAAGGTACTGTAATGAAATCATTCTTGAGTTATATTTGTGTTAAACCTATTGTATTCCAACTTTTCTATGGTTTATAAACTATTACTAGACATAGATTCATCAAAATAAACAAACAACACACGAAAAACAGAATCTGTCAAAAACAGAACAGTCTGTAGTAATCTGTAGGTTTAGAATACTTCTGGAACCCCAAAAATTCTAAAATAAATTTCTGGACATGAGGAATTTATCTATTAATCATATTCAAAAATAATTAACTAAATATCACTCTCCAGTAAAAAATGGCAGCAATTCTCGCGAGCACTAAAGTTTCTGTTTTTTACAGCAGGATCAAAAAGACTTTCCCCAAGTCTTCCCAACGGTTCTAGTTGGCACAAACACTAATTAAACACAAAAAACACAACCAAAACAGAGGCTAATTAAATTATTTATTACTAAACAGGAGCAAAAAGCAAGGAATAAAAATAAAATTGGGTTGCCTCCGAACAAGCGCTATCGTTTAACGCCCTTAGCTAGGCATAAAAGCAAGGATAGATCTAGGTATTGTCATCTTTGGTATGCAATCCATAAGTGACTCTCATAATAGATTCATAAGGTAATTTTATTTTATTTCTGGGAAAGTGTTCCATGCCCTTCCTTAACGGGAATTGGAATCTAATATTCCCTTCCTTCATATCAATAATTGCACCAATCGTTGTAAGGAAAGGTCTACCAAGAATAATAGGACATGAAGGATTGCAATCTATATCAAGAACAATGAAATCTATGGGCACACAGTTCCTATTTGCAATAATAAGAACGTCATTAATTCTTCCCATAGGTTTCTTAATGGTGGAATCCGCAAGGTGCAAGTTTAGAGAACAATCATCAAATTCACGGAAACCTAGCAAATCACACAAAGTTTTTGGAATCGTGGAAACACTAGCACCCAAATCACACAAAGCATAACACTCATGATCTTTAATTTTAATTTTAATTGTAGGTTCCCATTCATCATAAAGTTTTCTAGGGATAGAAACTTCCAACTCAAGTTTTTCTTCATAATATTGCATCAAAGCATCAACAATATGTTTAGTAAAAGCTTTATTTTGACTATAAGCATGAGGAAAATTTAGCATGGATTGCAACAAGGAAATACAATCTATCAAAGAGAAATTATCATAATTAAATTCCTTGAAATCCAAGATAGTGGGTTCATTTCTATCTAAAGTTTTGACCTCTTCAATCCCACTTTTACCAATTTTTGCATCAAGATCTAAAAACTCCGAATTTTTGGGATGCCTTTAACTAAAGTTGACTCATCTACAGTCCCATCATTATCAAGATTCATATTGCAAAACAAAGATTTAATAGAGGACACATCAATAACTTTTAGATCTTCATCTTTATTATCTAACTCTTCTGGTTTAGAGGCCATCTTATTAACTAAAGTGGCCTGCTTATCAGAAATTTGGGCAATTAATTTTTCAAGATGAGCAGACTGAGATTTCAAACCATAAAATTCCTTAGACATATCATCGAGCTCTTTATTCATGAAACCGATAAAACCTTTTTGTTCTTTAAGCTCGTTTCTAAAGAAATTATTATGCTCAAACTGCAAGGACATAAAACTTCTAACGTTTTTTTCAATTTCTTCCAACCTTCTAAGGTGAGAATCAACACCTTTTTGTAAAGCCATAAGGGCAACAAGCAACAAGAGGCAAGCGAAAAAGAGGCGAATAGAAAAGAGGGGGCGAATAAAACGGCAAGGGTGAAGTGGGGGAGAGGAAAACGAGAGGCAAATGGCAAATAATGTAATGCGAAGGATAAGAGTTGTGATGGGTACTTGGTATGTCTTGACTTGGCGTCGATCTCCCTGGCAACGGTGCCAGATATCCTTCTTTCTATCTCTTGAGCACTGCGTTGGTTTTCCCTTGAAGAGGAAAGGGTGGTGTAGTAAAGCAGCGTAAGTATTTCCCTTAATTTTTGAGAACCAAGGTATCAATCCAGTAGGAGACCACTCGCGAGTCACCTCATACCTACACAAACAAATAACAACCTCACAACCAACGCGATAAAGGGGTTGTCAATCCCTTCTTGGCCACTTGCAAGAGTGAGATCTGATAGAGATGATAATAATAAGATAAGTATTTTTGGTATTTTTATGATATAGATTGAAAGTAAAGATTGCAAAATAAAATAGATCAGAAACTTGTATGATGGAAAATAGACCCGGGGGCCAAAGGTTTCGCTAGTGGCTTCTCTCAACATAGCATAAGTATTACGGTGGGTGAACAAATTACTGTCGAGCAATTGATAGAAAAGAGAATAATTATGAGAATATCTAGGCATGATCATGTATATAGGCATCACGTCCGTGACAAGTAGACCGACTCCTGCCTGCATCTACTACTATTACTCCACGCATCGACCGCTATCCAGCATGCATCTAGAGTATTAAGTTCATAAGAACAGAGTAACACCTTCCAAGATGGCATGATGTAGAGGGATAAACTCATGCAATATGATATAAACCCCATCTTTTTATCCTCGATAGAAACAATACAATACTTGTCGTTTCCCTTTCTGTCACTAGGATCGAGCACCGCAAGATTGAACCCAAAGCTAAGCACTTCTCCCATTGCAAGAAAGATCAATCTAGTAGGCCAAACCAAACTGATAATTCGAAGAGACTTGCAAAGATAAACCAATCATACATAAAAGAATTCAGACAAGATTCAAATATTGTTCATAGATAATCTGGATCATAAACCCACAATTCATTGGATCTCGACAAACACACCGCAAAAAGAGGAGTTACATCGAATAGATCTCCAAGAGAATCGAGGAGAACTTTGTATCGAGATCCAAAGAGAGAGAAGAAGCCATCTAGATAATAACTATGGACCCGAAGGTCTGAGGTAAACTACTGACACATCATCGTAGGGGCCATGGAGTTGATGTAGAGGCCCTCCATGATCAATGCCCCCTCCGACGGAGCTCCGGAAAAGGCCCCAAGATGGGATCTCTTGGGTACATAAGGCTGCGGCAGTGGAAATAGGGTTTCGTGGTGCCCCTGGATTTTTGCGGGGTATGTGAACATATATAGGAGGAAGAACTAGGTCGGTGGAGCTACGAGGGGTCCATGAGGGGGGAGGGCGCGCCCAGGGGGTAGGCGCGCCCCCTGCCTCGTGGCCGCCTTGTTGATTTCTTGACATTCACTCCAAGTCCTATGGATCACGTTTGTTCCAAAAATCACGTTCCCGAAGGTTTCATTCCGTTTGGACTCCATTTGATATTCCTTTTCTACGAAACACTGAAATAGGCAAAAAAACAGCAATTTGGGCTGGGCCTCCGGTTAATAGGTTAGTCCCAAAAATAATATAAAAGTGTAAAATAAAGCCCATTAACATCCAAAATAGATAATATAATAGCATGGAACAATAAAAAATTATAGATACATTGGAGACGTATCACCACCCTCGAAACACTGAAGCCGACCGTGTGCAGCGACGATGAGCGTGTCGCTCACCGCGGTCGCCGTGTCCACAGGCGGTGCGGGAGCTGCGCCACATTACTGGCGCCCACGACCCACATGAATGGTTTCCGGTGGCGAGGAGGTCATGGGCCAGTTCCTCCATTGGACTAGTCTTCGCCACATCGTCCCGATAGGTGTGCCCCACATGTCGGTTCCCTTGTTTTCCCGGTAAAATTCGAGCGTTAGTGCTCCGTGTTGCGCATTAGGCACAGAACAGGTGGTTTTTGTGCCCTAGTTCAAATGTGGTACAATACCAAGTTGTTACCCTAGCCCCAAGTGTGGTGGTTTTCGGTACGGTACCACCCTTTTCATTTTGAACTAGTGAAGTGTAACACTTGATTAAGTAGCAGGATGGTGTGCTAATGTAGGTGCCGACTATTTGAAGGAACAATTGAGGTGTGCCCGGTCCGTGCCCGCATTTAGGGGCCCAACTTACCATGTTCCGGCAATAGTAACTATACTAGTCCCTGCGTACTCCCTCTGTTTTTATTTACTCTGAATTTTAGCTTTGCTCAAAGTCAAACTTTGTAAACTTTGACAAAGTTTATAGACAGAAATAATAACATATACAATAACAAATCAATACCATTAGATTCATTATTGAATATACTTTCACATCATATAGATTTGCTATTCTAAATGTTCATATTTTTTCTGTAAATTTGGTCAATTTTTATGAAGTTTGAATTCAGTCAAACCTAATATGCAGAGTAAATAAAAACGAAGGGAGTATCTTACTCTGTGACCAAGACGGAAGGGAAAACGAGACAACTTATTGTTTATTTTAGTCGTTCAAGTATAATCTTATGGCATTGCTTATTTCTAATTCCTCTCGAACCCTCTTCTCCATCAATCATGCCGCCCTCCGGTCAATTCCATCCTCCCGCATGCCTCATTTGAACATTCCGTCGAGTATCATTCACATGTGGGCCTAGACCATGGTTGTATTTCCAATGTTGTAATTTGCCCGACATGCATACAGACAAACGGTTCGTTTAAAGTTTCACTTTTCCTCCACTACGTGTCGCTTCCCGTCTTAGTTTTGACATCCCATTCGGTTCATGCCCCGACACATCTTGACGAGATCGATTGATGTTGAGAGATCAATTGCGTGTCATGCAAGGAGATAAAGGTTTGGTCTGTTTTCTATGATACAAATGACCCGCGAGGGGGGGGGGTCTATGGGGATTGGAGGGAGTATATTGTACGTTCATAAGCGAAACGAACGTACTGTACCCACCCTAGTCCTCTTTCAATCGATCTCCAGACCCCGAGATGAAACCGAGAGAGAACGAGTGGGTGCATGTGTGATACCTAAGGCGGATTCAAAATTTTGAACCAGTGATCATATCATCAGCAAATCATATATAAAGGGTATTCGATGTTCGTTTCGCTTTTGAACATACAATATACTCCCTGCGATCCTTTCTAGTTTACATATAAGTTTTATGTGTAGTCAAAGTATCTCTACTTCGATCAAACTTACAGAAAAAAGTATCAACATTCAACAACGCCCAATCAATATTGTTAGATTCGTATGTACTCTTGGATTTGTATTCAAACAGAGATGGTTTCCAATTTGTTTTCAAACACGTGAATGTGCCTGTTCTCGCACACGCTCTTCCTACTAGGATTTCGCCACGTATAGCCAGTCCAATAGTAACTTTTTTAAGCTCCCTGTCCAATAGTACTAGTGGAGTACTAACAACATCTACAGTAGAGTATGCAGTGCTCATAGTACTAGTACGTAGTAGTGCAAGTGGATCCTCTGACGTAGGTATCCCTTCCTTACCCTGCCTTTCGGTCACTGACTGGCGGGCCCCATGCTTGCTAGGCCCACATGTCAGTTATTCAATGGGTTCGGCCACGTCAGGGGATCCTCATCCGTAGTATACTCCCTCTGTTTTTATTTACTCCGCATAAAATGGAGGGAGTAGTAGTATAAATGACGCGAGCGGGGAGTGGGAGGGACGTCGGTTTGCTCTCAACTGTGGTCCCACAAGCGAGTGAAAATGCAAGAAGAAGCACGTTCCATTCGGTGAGCGACGTGGAGGGTTCAGCGTGCTGGGGTGCAATGCGAACGCAACAAGAGCGATGTACAGTCAAAACCGATTGGCCGGTCGTCATCGGAACCACTATTCACACCAGAACCTTCGCTGCTCGGCCTACGCCAGCCAATGCCCCAAAACCACACCTCCTCTCCAGCCCATTCCCCCGCCTTTTGATCCCCTAGCCCGCATCAAGCGTCCCCTAGTTCGTTGGAAAGACATGGTGCGCTGCATGATCACGTACTACAAGATGCTGACGTCGGAGCGCTACGCAGAAATTGTGGTGGCAGTCGGCGCCACAGACATCCGTTCCCAAGCTCGCTTTGCGGTGGGCCAATCCCCGAGTTCTCTAGAGCCAAGCTCCAAGGAGGAGGAAGCCGATCCAATGTTTGTGGCGGAGGTAGCTGTCGGTGTCAAAACCAACAGATCTCGGGTAGGGGTCCCGAACTGTGCGCCTAGGATCGATGGTAACAGGAGACAGGGGACACAATGTTTACCCAGGTTCGGGCCCTCTCTATGGAGGTAATACCCTACGTCCTGCTTGATTGATATTGATGAGTATGAGTGTTACAAGAGTTGATCTACCACGAGATCGTAATGGCTAAACCCTAGAAGACTAGCATATGAATATGGTAATGAGTATATATGTATGTCCTCTCCGGACTATCCCCTTCGGTTCATATAGACACCGAGGGGATCTATGGTTTACTTGGAGTCGGTTACATAAGAACGAATCTTTGGTCGCCAAGCTTGCCTTCCACGCCAAGTAGAGTCCAATCCAGACACGGTGTATTCTTCGATCTTCATGTCTTCACAACCCATCAGTCCGGCCCATGGATAACAGGCCGGACGCCCGAGGACCTCTTAGTCCAGGACTCCGTCAGTAGCCCCCGAACCAGTCTTCAATAGCGTGGTGCTTGGCACACATATTGTCTTCGGCATTGCAAGGGGGGTTCTCCCTTCGATGATCTCCAAGTAATGTATTCGGCCATTGATCCAATGTCGCCTCCTTGTCTTCTGCGCGTTGAATAATCTTTGTCCTCCACGTGTCGAGTGAATGTGGAAAGTCAGGGTATTTTTACGAATAACACCCCATCATGCGAAGAAGAGCGCCTACTTAAAGAGATTGGATCCCAGATCCATTCGGTGTTACACAGAAGAAATCCCAGAGACTGCCTAGGATAAACCATTCCGGCATGGCTAGTGCTCCTAGATCCTCCGCTTGTCCTGGCCCAGAGAAAGGCGAGTGGGAGAGGTGTTCCGTGTCTCATAGCCGTTTGACGAAGTTGCAAACGCAGGGGTTCCTTCCCCATGCAGATCTAGTCCTTGTTCGATCGGGGCTAGCTTCCTTCAATGAGGGGACTCAGGCAGAGGACTTCCCCAATCCGTCTGGGGGGGAGCGAGTGTGTTTTGTCCCCTACTTGCTAAGAGGCATTGGATTTCCATTCCATCCGTTCCTCCGAGGGCTTCTGGAATATTACGGCCTCCAGCTGCACAACTTTACGTCGGCCTCTATTCTGCACATTGCGGGTTACGTCGCTTTATGCGAACTCTTCTTGGGCGTCGAAGCTCACTTCGAGTTGTGGAGGAAGTTGTTTTGTCTCGTCCCGCACAATCATGAAGGGTCAATATTTGAAGTGGGTGGAGCCGAAGTGTGGCGCATCGCCGATACCGGATATCCATCCGGCACACCAAGGAAGGCACCCGATGAATGGCCCTCCGAATGGTTTTATATAGAGGACGTTGCGCTTCCTGACCCGATTCGAAAGGGCCTTCCTGAATTTGCTCTCGTCCCGCTGAAGAAACGCCACAGTTGGCGTCCCCGGAGTCTTAAGAGGAAGATGGCGTGGAGGTTCGTTAGCTGATGAGCTGGATAAGAGAGCCCACTCAGTCCGGACTCACAGTAATCGAGGTTATTGCGATTTCCATAGCGCGAGGGGTTCAGCCGCTCCAATGTAGAGGGCTTCCCATGTGGCACTACAATGGGGAGGACGACGCCTCTCGCTGCGGCCGGAAAGGTCCGGATACCCCTGCCGCTTTGGCTGAGATATTAGCCGAACTGTTCAAAGGGGAGGAAAAGGAATTCCTCCGCATAAAATTTAAAGACGGGTACTCCATGTATAACCCTCCCAGCTGGGTAAGGCCCAACCCCTCCGTTTTTACTTCTTCCATCTCCGAATTGCCTTTCATAAACTTCTAGCTTGTTTGCTTATGACAGCACTGGCGAAAGGTCACCGAGGGATTTTATAGTCCCGCCCCACAGCCGGAGGACCAAAATCGGGAGCTATATCCCGGGTTCGAAGAGGATCCGGATATATTTGTGGTGCTTGCGGAGGGAGTGTTCTACTAGACAAGCTACAACGGCACAGACGTGGCCATCACCGCAGACTATCCTGGCCTTCTTCCTGCTTCTTATGTAAATAATTAAGAAATCACCTTCTCTAAAAGGGTGCTCTTACTCCGTCTCACCCATCGCACTGTATCGTGCTTCACATGGGAGACGTTTGGCGGCTTCGAAGAGATCGGCTCCCACGCCGGACAATCCTTCCAAGAGGAAAACAAATGAAGACACTGTCGAGCCTTCATCGAGGAGGTATGAATTCGCCAACCTGCCCCTGAGCAGTCACGTCCAACCATGACCTTTTCATTTTCCATTTGCCAGGAGGAAGGCGCGCCGGACTATATCCGGGGGTCCGAGCGGCCATACTTCCCACAGCCAGGATTCAAATCCCTCCGTGAAGACGGATGCTGATGCAGGGGCGACGCCGGACTGTCCTCCAGCCGAGGACTCAGACGATGAATCATCGGCACCGCCGGGCCATTTTACGAGATCCTGGCTTTTCGGAAGAGTCGTTTAACGCCTTCAACGCAGCCGATGCGTACATCCGGGCTGCTCGAGATGGGATTAGCAGGGCCACAAAGCAACATCTGAAAGATGTGCAGGTAAATTCGCTTTCTCTGACCATGACAACCAAATGCCAGTAGCCTCCGAGACTTAAAGGATTTGAATCAACTGATTTAAGGATCAATGTACAACCAGGTTCTTACGGAGAAGAATACCCAGCTGGCTCAGGAACTAGAAAAGTGTCAGCGCCAGCTGCTTGCTGCTAATGCCGAACTGGAGAAATACAAGGCATCACTACAAAAAAGACACATCCATGACATTTTGGGCCGAACGAATTTTTTTTCTGTCATACATATGACACTTCTATGACGATAATTGTGACAAAACCCGGTATCATCATAGATGTGGTGGGCTCCTACTTCTATGAGAAAAAATCATGACAGAAAATGGGCTTTTCGTCTTGGGCGGGCCGGAGACGCAACTACATGACATTCTTTGGGCCGTCCATGACGGAAAAAACCATGGTAGAAGCGAGGGCAAGGAAAATTTCGGGGAGTTCCCGGTTACGGTGGGAGGTCGGGGGCCGAGCGATGCGTGTTTCTCTGGTACACGTACGCGCATGTGTGCGAGGCGTTGGCTCTAACTGAACCCGAGCGATGCGTTGGGCTCTAACTGAACCCGAGCGATTGCACTGCAGGCTACGCGTTACTGAACCGAGCGATCGATCGATGGTTGTTAACTGAACCCGATCGAGCGATTCCTTCGCTACTGCTGCTAACTGAAGCCGATCGATGCTGTCTCTGGATGAACAGTGAGCGTTGTTTGGGGGGGGGGTTGGATGAACAGTTCCCGGTGGGGGGTTGGATGAATAGGACCTCATGGTAGTAGAGGCTGTTGCTGCTGGATGAACATGACCCTGATCGAGCCGGTTGTGGGTGGATGAACAGGACCCCGTGGTGCTACCTCTGGATGAACAGGACCCCGATTGATCGAGCCGGTTGGGGCTGGATGAATAGGACCCCGTGGAGGGCTGGATGAACAGGACCACCCCATGGAGGGCAGGATGAACAGTAGACGGTGGAGGGCAGGATGAACAGTAGCCCGTGGAGGGGTGGTTGAACAGGAGCCCGTGGAGAGGGCTGGTTGAACAGTAGCCGGTGGAGTAGCGCGCGGTGGAGGCTGGATGAACAGGAGCCCGTGGATGAACAGTCGCAGTTGGAGGCTGGAGGAGGTCGACGGTGGATGAACAGTAGCTCGTGGAGGCTGGAGTGGGTCGACAGTGGAGATGAACACTATCCCCTGGAGTCCCATTTTGCAGTTCGCCACACCCCTCCCGATAAACAGGACCCCCGTTTCGACCGTAGCGCTCCAACACAAGTCCGTTTCCTCCGTTTTGCGGTACGCCACACCCCTCCCGATCAACAGGACCCCCGTTTCGACCATAGGAGGTCCGTTTCCTCCGTTTTGCGGTACGCCACACCCCTCCCGATGAACAGGATCCCGTTTCGAATGTGGCCGGTCGAACACAAGGCCGTTTTCTCCGTTCTGCGGTACGCCAGGCCTCGTTTCCATCGCATGTTCCATCCAAGCCCTCCCGATGAACACGACGCATTCTGTTGCCTCCCCATGAACATGACGCATTCCGTTGCCTCCCCATGAACACGACGCATTCCGTTGCCTCCCCATGAACACGACAACGACGCTGTTTCTCCATTCCGACCCAGCCATGTACACGAGCCCTAACACGACGCATTCCGTTGCCTCCCCATGAACACGACGCATTCCGTTGCCTCCCCATGAACACGACGCATTCCGTTGCCTCCCCATGAACACGATGACGCTGGCCGTACGTATGCGCGAGTAGGCGTTCGAGACCCTGCCCGTATGTACACATATGTGGCCATATTTTCTTTCTTGCACCCTAGCCGCCTCTACTATGACACGTGCGCGCCTCTACATCGACCAGTATATATGTACATACACGTTCGCGACCAAAATGACAACGCTACGTACGCTTCGACCAGGTGGGTCCCGACTGCCAGGCACTTCCTTGTGTGCGAAGATGTAGCTGGTGGGTCCCAGCAGTCAAGGGGGCGAAATACGGTGGCCCGTCCGGTGGGTCCCGCTGTCAGGTGGAGGAATAATTATTTTGCTCGTAATAAGGAGGCACTTCCTTGCTGCGGCTGTGGACCCACCTGTCAGCCTCTCCACATACAGTCCACGTCCGATGGAAGCCGTTCCTTGACCACGTTGACCACGCCGCATCGAGAGCACCAGGGCGATGGACGACGGTGAGGCCTAGGAAGGGGACGACGCGGAGCCGGGGAAGACGCGGCAGTGGATGCCCACGCGTAGAGGAGTACGAGGGTTCACTGGTTCGCTGCAGTGTGAGGCTGCCGTCGCCGCAGAATAACAGGGGGTGTGGGTGAGTAGAGGGATGGCCTGGCCAGTGGTGCGAGTAGTAGGGGGCGGTGAGGCCTCCGCCGCATCGCAGCCGACCATGGGAGGCATGAGCACGAGGCACGACCGACGCTGGTTTGGGCGGCTGGAGCAAGAATACCAGAGGTTGAAGAAGCACTACGGCTGTTGGATGGACATCGTACGGTCACTTGAGCTAGAATCATGCATATTGACTAAGTTGACAAAGCCCTCCGTCCCTGTCAACTTAGTAGGCCCACAAGTCAGCCTGCCACTACAGGGGGAGTATTCATTTTTTTTGTGCGTAATAAGGAGGCACTTCCTTGCATACAAAGATATAGCTGGTGGGTCCGAGCTGTTAGCGAGGGTAACGTTTTTTTCGTGAAATACAGAGGCCCTTTCGGTGGGTCCCTGATGTCAGGTGGAGGAATCATTATTTTGCGTGTAATAAGGAGGCATTTCCTTGCGTGCGGCCATGGACCCAGCTGTCGGCCTCTCCACGTAAAGTCTAGTTCAAATGCATGTCGGTCGTTGACCATGTTGACCAGGCCGCGCCGAGAGCACCAGGGCGGTGGATGACGGCGAGGCCTAGGAAGGGAACGCCAAGGAGGCAGGGAAGACTCGGCAGTTGTTTCCCACACGGAGGGGAGTACGACTGTACGAGGGTTTACTGGTTCGTCTGCCGTCGCTGGAGAATAACAGCAGGTGTGGGTGAGTAGAGGGATGGCTAGGCCAGCGATGGGAGTACGGTGGGGCGGTGAGGCCTGCGCGGTAGCAAAGCTGGCCGCAGGGAGGAGGGAGCAGGCAGTCCCGCCGGCGCCTGTTTGAGCGGCTGGAGCAGGAAGAGCAGAGATTGAAGAAGCACGACGGTCGTTGGATGGCCATCCACCAGTCACTGCTTGTGCGTCAACCTTTTTTTAGTAAAGCCTCAAATCTGTGGAAACTAGCATACATCTCATCTGCCATTATTTCTAATAATTTACAGCCCATTTGCTAATTATTAAGGTTTTTTTGGAGCCCATATTCTTTTTGTTAGCATTACAACCCATATTGTGGCCACGGTTAAAAAATTATACGAAATTTTGCATATTTAGGTGCGGTCCGAACTGTTTTTAATCCCGAAATTTCGACTCACATTCAAACTGATTTTAAAAATAAATGTATATCAATATAAAATCCAACAAATTCTCCATGCATAAAAATTAATGTAATTTCAAATCTCGAAATGAAAAAAAGATATTTGAAACTAATTGCCGGTTTGATGTGTTTTAAAAATGTACAACCCATTTCTCATTACTGATGGGCCATTTTCTTGGCCAGCCGAATGAAAGCTCTCCTCATCTTGAAAGATTTGCAGCCCAACAGGCCTGACAAAGCGACTTATTTAGCAAATCACAAAAAACTGGGCTGTGGCCGTGGACCCAGCTGTCAACCTCTCCACGTACAGTACTCTTCCGATGGAATGTCGTTGACCATGTTGACCATGCCGCGCCGAGAGCACCAAGGTGGTGGACGACGGCGAGGCCTAGGAAAGGGACGACGCGGAGCCGGGGAAGACGCGGCAGTGGATGCCCCACGCGAAGAGGAGTATGAGGGTTCACTAGTTCGGTTGTGGTGTGAGGCTGCCGTTGCCGCAGGGCCTGGTTAGCGGTGGGAGTAGTAGGAGGCGATGAGGCCTCATCAGCAGCACAGCCGGCCACTGGAGGCAGGTGCAGGCGGTCTCCCCGGCGCTGGTTTGGGCGGCTGGTGCAAGAAGAGCAGCGATTGAAGAAGCAGCAGGACCGTTCGATTCAAATATAACAGTTACTGCTGCTAGAATCGTTTGTTGACTAAGTTAACAAGCCCGACGTATACGTCAACTTAGTAGGCCCACAGGTCAGCCTCCCAACCGGTGTGCCCCAGATGTTAGTGGGAGGAATCATTTTTTTCGCGTAATAAGGAGGCAGTTGATTGTGTGCGGCCAGGCCAGCGGAGGGAGTAGGGTGGGCCGGGGAAGCCCGCGCGGCATCATAGCGGGCCACAAGAGGAGGGAGCAGGCAGTCTTGCCGGCGCTAGTTTAGGCAGCTGGAGTAGGAAGATCAGAGATTGAAGAAGCACGTCGGCCATTGGATGGACATCCAACACTAAGTGCTGCTAGAATCGTGTGTTCACTGACAAAGCCTTGCGTAAACAAGTCAGCCTCGAAATCAGTGGCGTGTACAGCCCATTTGCTATTATTTTTATAATTTTTACTCATTTTCTAATTCATATGGAATTTATTGCAGCCCGTTTTCCATTTTTAGAATTGCTGGCCATTTTCTGGTCAGTACCAGGGTCAAAAAATTAACTAAATATGTGGGAAATTTTGAAAATTCGCAAATTTTTGTTGGGGAACAAAATATTCTTAATCCAAAAATTAATATCCATACTAAAACAAATTTAAAAATAAATTAGTACTATGTCATGTTAAATTCAATGAAATACGTATAATATATCAGTGCAGAACAAAAACAAAAAAAGAAACTTATATCCCATTTGCTATAATTTTTTTTTGGAATTTTCAACCCCTTTTGATATTACTTTTAACAGACATTGACCATACTCTTAAGCCAGGCCGAAATGCATCCCTCCTCGTCTTGAAATATTTGCAGCCCAGTAATTCAGAGAAAACAAATAGGCCTAGCTTGGGTATTCTTCAAAAAGAAATTGTGGGCTACCTATTTTCCCAAAGAACTGGTGCATGAGCATTTAGCTTTATTTATTTATTTACTTATTTATGTTTAGGGGACCATGAGCATGTACCTGGGCCGGATTCATGTGAGAGCCTCCCTTCCAGTTAATTATGGGCTTCTCTATTGGGCCTTCATCAGTGGGCTGCATGTTATCAACAAGTGGAAAATGTGTTCCGAGTTTCAAAAAAAAGTGTTCCGTACGATAAATAGTATGAACTACGTACGGTACGGGGCACTAAAGGATCGAACCATGCAATGACTTCTAAATCATTGTGTTTGTCGTTCTAACAACACATTTATTCAATCAACAGACGAAATATACTACTGATTGTACATTGAAAACAGCAGCAGCAGCAACCAGAGCTGGGGGGTGCAACAGAAGCAGTAAGCAGGCCAGAAGAGTGAAGACGCAGCTCTCTCTTCCAAACCAAACATCGGCCATCATTACAAAAGGGCTACCAAAAAAGAACAAGTGTATGCATCAAACTAAATAAAGATCCTACTACACCAAGTGTACGCATCTAACTAACTGGCTCAGTTAGACGTTACTATTTATTAAGCTGTGGAGATTGGATGACGGCTTGAACCAGATGGGTGCTTGACGGGGGAAACTCCAGCCAGCAGGTCGAAGTCTGATACTTGTGACCCTCTCTCCTACTTTGGGCTGCAGAGCGTGGCGGCACATATCAGGGTATGGTGCATGCAGAGACGCATGGTACGCTGTGTACACACAGTTTTGCCTGATGAACGAAACCGCGCTGCCATCATGATCCTTGCCGTCGGTTATCTCCTGGTTAATCAGATAATTCAGTCCGACAAACAGAGAGCGTGTACCAAGGCTACTTACCAGCCTCCAGTCAAAAATTCCTGAAGGCCCAGAGAAGCTGGGATCCTGCTCAAAGACCTTGCAGTGACTGTGATTGTATTCCAGGAAACAACACGTCCGGTACGTGCGAATGATCATCAATCTTTCGACGTCGTCTGATCGAGCCAGGAACCACCTGCAACTGCCATGCCGCTTTTCTTTGAAAGGTTCTGGGATTAGGAAGGATAGGGACACCAGGCGGCCTACAACATCATATCAAGTTGGAGTCAAATAAAAAAGGGATCTTGGTTTAGTCAATCTTAAGAACAGCATGTTATGAGCATGAATATTTTTTCAGCAAATGTTGAGAGTAATATAAGCAAGCCATCATGATATCATAGGAAAGTAACATACTGCTGTAACAGTCATTTGTAGCGATGACTGGAGTAGGCCAACAATACGTCCAGCCATAGAAGGAGTCGACAACGTAAATGAAGCCCTTGTGTTCAATGGCATCAGAGAACCATGGAGGATGTATGATCCTGCGATGGACGTGCAGATTTATCCACTTACCGCTATGATCTGTCAGATAGGCGAGACCGCAGTTGAAGAACGCAATTAGCCTA
Source organism: Triticum urartu (assembly GCF_003073215.2). Lineage (NCBI taxonomy): Eukaryota > Viridiplantae > Streptophyta > Magnoliopsida > Poales > Poaceae > Triticum > Triticum urartu. The sequence goes on from NC_053024.1 coordinate 207,627,356, forward strand.
AAGTCTTTATAATTCGCAGATCTTGTGGGCACTTGGCAGATTACAACCTTGAGCAAATCAAACTTGGTATCATGTTGGCTACTGTAAGATTCCGAGTATTCTGGGCCGCGGTGCCAAAGCAGTGCAGTGTTAATCGAAGGAAAGGGGATCAATCGTCGGGTGTAGACCTCCATGAGCATCCAGCTGCCGCGACCATCGACGAGCACCATCCAATACGTGTTCATGCCGACTCAGTACATATCGTTAATGTAGTTGAGGCTGATGGGGATTGGATCGCAGTCAAGGGGGTTGATGCTCGCCACCCTACGATCGTTATGCTGCGTGACACGCCGTTTCTAAAGATCAGGCGGCATCAGCAAGCAAGGAGCTGGCTTAAAAAGCTCCGACCTGAGGGCTTTGAGTAAACGGTACAGCCCCGACGAGCATGCGGCGAGCGGCATGGTACTGAGATTGTCCACACGTGAAACAATGAGCTTGATTACCTCTGTGAGGAGCGAATTCCAACCACTCTTTTGGCGGACGCTGCTCGGTTCTGCCATTGTTAGTGCTTGGGTTTCGGACGAGGGGGGAGGCGCCTTAGCGGGGATGGAAGATTGGACGAGATTATGTGCGGACAAAGATGGAGAAGCGAATATGTGCTGCGGGAAGGGGACAGGTGATGATGACTCCAACACACCGCTTGACCTACGAGACACATACCAGCAGCGTAGGGTCATGTCGATGCCAGACAACTTGCTTGAGTGATCACAGTATCGGTACTCCCTACAATGCTATGCCCTAACTTGCTTTAGTAGAGTAGTAGAGTAGGACTCTGCTCTACTACTAGCACCGGAGGAGTAGTATATTCTAATCTAAAATAGTTACAAACTTCAATGCCCGAGCGTGGAACGACTATGAACCATGCTCAAAGACCATGTCTACGTGCTGTTTGGACATGGGCAACAACCTCAACGCCAACAATGCTGCTCCTGTTGCACCGTATGTGTTTCTGTCCTTCTTGTTCGAAATCATCGTAGAATTCATGTTTCTACTCTGTATCCTACTACTATGCTAGTCCACATGATTAGTTTCATCTTTGTTATAGCCGTCATGATTTAATTTGTGCTTATTCGGATTAAATCTCGTAGTAACTTGCTCATATATTCAACTGGCGCAACGTCCCATACAGCCACTCCCGTTTCATGGACAGCCTGGTGATGTTGGAATTTTGCTAGTAGGCCTTTATAAGGTGAGCTCTTCTACCACTTGTATGAGCACGAGAAGAGGAGACCTACACGCACGCTCCTCCTCCTCGCTCGCCTCGCCACACCACGCCTCGTCACGACGCGCCGCGGGTTGCGGGATTGAGCCGAGCCGAGGACAGAGCTATACTCCCACGACCTACCCGGCCCGCACTATATAGTTTCTCACCACCGTTCCAGATCATTGCGCCGCCAAGCATGTCTTCTCCATCCCTCCTTTCGGTGTGCACCGGGAGAAGGGACAGCAGGACTCCGGAACCCCGCCTCTCCTGATCCTGTACGGGAGAGGGGCGATCAGGTTTTTGGGGAGCGCACTCGCGCGACTGCTGGCAGCGACGACTTCGCGAACGACGACTTCTTCCCCGACCTCGGCAACCTCATCCTCGACGACATGGGCGACAACTCAACACCGGCAACCAGTGAGATACAGGGTGTAGGAAGCGGTTTGGGAATTTGCATGCCTTTCCAACCAGTGAGATACTCCGTACAATGTACGACAGAGAAATAACCACAGAGAAGGAAGCTAAAAGTAAACAATCAAATGAGCATTTTTGCATTTGTTTTGCATTGAATCGTTTCACAAACTTGACTAGTGCTGTTTTTTTACTTTTACAAAAACCGCATCGTAATGTTAAAACGTGCATTTGCACGTACATAAGTAATAGTAGTACTCCCTCCGTCTAGGTGTATAAGTCTTCCCTCCTTCTTGGTCACGGTGCACAACCGAAGATGACTTATTGACCTGGACGGAGGGAGTAGCACAGTCTGCAAGCATATATCGAGAGAGACGTGTAGTGCGATAGTATATAGTAAAGTTTGTGCTATATGCACGTACTTGCAAAATGCGTATGAATACACAAGGTTTCCAAACTTTCCCTTTTACATACTTAATTAAGGACGCTAAAAATTCCTGAACGTTCGGGATTTATCATTTGCGTCCCAAAACTAATGAGATCGCCTTACGAAACAAAAATTATACTCCTCCTAAAAGCCACGGTGCTCGCAGGAGCGCTTGCGGCGCACCACGAGTGCCCTGGTGCGTGGCCGTTTCCCAGCGCGCCGACACAACACCTCTTCCTCAGCCTCGCAACTCGCCAGGTGCTGATTGGCGGCTTGCCGGGCGCGAGCGGATCTCACCGGTGTGGTGATCCGGCGCCAACAGGTACTCCTCCTCGCTGGAAGCGTGCACCCGGTCCACGTACCGCTAAGCGTAGATGAGGCGCTTGGGCCCGGCTGCACTTAGGGCGTCGGCACGGGCGTCCTCCGCCACCCTCACGGCCCTCGCACGAGCCTTCTGCCAAAGAGCTAATTGCCTGACTCTCTCGGACGCGACATAGGCCTCCCAGGCAGCTTGTTCTGCAGTGCGCTTCTCTTCCTTGGCCTTCTTCTCCGCCTCTATTTTGGCGCGCTCTACTAGAGGCAAAGCCTCCCACAAGGCGACATCCAGTTCTTTCCAAAGCTCCTCAAGGTTGGGGGGCTCGGCGGGCGGCGCGGCGTTCTCCTCGTAGCGGGGAGCCAACGCGTCTTCCAGCGCGTGTGCTGGCAAGATTGGGAACACCGACGCGTCCACCTCGACGCGTCGCGGCGAGGAGCGGAACGCCGACGCGTCCTCCTCGACTAGTGGCGGCGATGAGCGGAACGGCGACGCGTCGCCTAGCGGCGAGGAGCGAAACACCGACGCATCCTCCTCGACTAGTGTCAGCGAGGAACGGAACGGCGACGCGTGACCGTCCGCGTGGTGCAGCGAGGGGCTCCTAGGGCTTGGGAGGGGCGATGCCATGGTGGTCGACGTGAGAGGGAGGGGGAGGAGATAGCAATGAATGTGAACATGAGGGGGAGGAGATAGCGATGTCGTGAGAGGCACAGTATTTATAGCGAGCAATGGCACACCTACGTAAGATATGGACTGAGCTGCACTGACTTAACTGCCGGTCCAGTTGCGTCACTGACATGTGGGGTAGACCCCTGTTGGGGCCATATGTCAGTGACTGAATGCACCTGCAGTTAAGTAACAACTACGTGGGCATATTTGTTGGAGTAAATTACGGGGGAGTGAAGGGATGGAAATATTGCTGGTCACAACGGATTGGACGAGCGTGGGGGGAGGAGAGTCATGCATGCAGATTTTTTCACACGGGGTGGAGTGGTGGGACCGCCAGAGGGAGAAGGAGAGTTTGGCAGGCATATTGTTTCCACACATGGAGAGGAAAAGATTTGGAGACGAACGGGCTTCCTGCAGGTATGGGGAACGGTGCATAATAAGTCATCTTGCATGCCGGGCTAGGTATAGTCTCAAGTCATTAAAAACAAACACGCCCCGCACATGTTCATATTTCAAGGTGCACTAAATTATTGCATGTGATGATTAAGGCTGGCCATAATGGTGGTATCTTAGCTGGTATCATGCACACGGGAATAGCAAACATGCTGATGTGGCAAAGAATTATAGAAGAGAGGGGGGTTAGAGTAACTAGTGTTCATGCATGCATTGGTAAACACATTTTTTTGTGGAGAACGACAGCACTAGTTGAGTACTTTTGCAGACTTCAAAAACTATTCCACAATGTGTCAACATTCACAATGTCAAATCAATATTTTTACACTCATTATAAAACGTAGTTCTTATACTCATTATAATCAGTACTCCCTCCGTCTAGGTGAGCAAGTCACCTTAGATTGTGCACTGTGACCAAGGAGGAGGGGAAAACGAGAGATCTTAATGTTTATTTGCTAATTAATAGCATTGCATGCAATGAACTAACCACCGCATGTCGTGTTTGGTAGTCTCAAGTCATTAAAAGTATGCACACCCACATCTCCTATTGGTTGATATGTCAAGAAACAAGAAACGAGGTAGAAGTTAATGCACCGCGCCTAAGTGTTTTGGGAGTATTGTAGATATTGATATTTTTAGTATAAATTTGGTCGTGGGATTTCATTGATGCCTGCCAAAGCGTTGACAGGTCTGCTATGCGTGACCTGAAGATGAAAGCGTTGAGCATCTCGAAGTTGATCAACAATCTTCAATTGTCAAAGATTAGCCGTTCGGCCAATAAGGTGGCACACTTAATCGCTAATTATAGCTTTGACAATAGATTAGATGGTATTCTTGTAAATAACGTACCGCCCTGTGTGGTGAATATTGTATCGAATGATTGTACTGGTGTGGCTGCTTAATTAATATAAGGTGGTGTTCAAAAAAAAGTATAAATTTGGTCAAACACTTCGCAAACGGTTGATGGGAGTAAAAAGGACCAGAGGGAGTATCATGCATGCGGATTAGGAAAAAAATTGCTTGTCTAAAAAAGGCAAAAAGATTGCTCATTTATAGCCGGTCGAAGTATCAAAGGGCGCGACCGCGCGAGGGAGGCGAAGGTCGTGTGAGGCGCGACGTTTGACGGAATTAAGTGAAGTTACATCCATGCGCCGGCATGGCGTGCGAACATGCAGAAGCTATACCGTTTGGCCTATGATATGGGTCTAGTAGACATGACATCTAGTGGGCCCCGCATAGTTCTCGAGAACTCTTTGGAGGCTTTCAGCCGTTTATCCACCGGGCAAGCCAGCAACCCCACGCCGTTCGCATGCCCTACTCGTCCCCGTCTTCTACCTTACAACAGTTCGCTCCCAGTCGTCCTGTCCTTTCACATTAATTTGCTCCCAGTTTTTTTGCGGGGTACAACAGCTCAACTTCTCCTAACCCTCCTCCAAAATCCATGGCCTCTCAAATCTCCATGGTCGCCGCTGAGTACCAGGTTAGAGCCATCACCGGTGATCAGTTCATCGTCATCTACACACGTGGATCCGAGACGGTGAAAGCATGGCTTGCTCGCTTCCTACACATGTTCAACAGTTCAACGGATGAGTGGGTCGCTGGGCTAGATGTTGAGTACATCACAGTCCTGGGATGAGAGAAGGATCTAAAGGACGAAGAGAGGAAGAAGCCCGCCATGATCCAGGTTTACGTACATAACGTTTTCTTGGTCTACCACATATGCCATGCCGACGTTGAGTGCCAGGATTTTAAGAACTTCCTCAAGGACAAAAGAGTGAAATTCGTTACTGTAGGCTTTAAGAACGACAGTGATGTCCTGCGTCGGATAGGTCTCGTTGTAGGCCAGCCCTTCGATCTCCAGAAGGCAAGCCTGGTGTCCTCCTCTCAACCTTCAATGCTGACCCTGACAGCAGCCATGATTGATCCTTCGTACGCTAAACTGAAGAAACCTCATCACGAGTTTCATCATGCATGGGAGTCGAAGACATTAGATGAAGATCACATCCTGTAAGCAGCAATGGATGCCTACCTTTGTTTAAATATCTACAAGGGTTGGATGAAGAAGCAGAGCCCAGTGTCCGGTTCAAGCAAAGAAGCATCGGCGAAGAGGAAGAGGAATAGGGACGAGGACGTGGACTCAGACTCCAAGTAGGTGGCAGTGCCGTCGCTCATGCTGGTTCTACTGCAATGTCAAGCGGACTAGTTGCTTATTAGTTTATTTTCAAGGGTGTGTTGTGTTGAGGCCCCAGCAGAACTATATTTATGTTCTTTCTCGTTATTTGAACTCTTTAGTATGTACAGTAGTACTAGTACTATGTCTTACTACTGTTCTTCTTGCAGTTGGTACTACTGCTCGTATCTTCGTGTTCCTACTATACTTAATACGTTCGTACTAGTAGTATAATTTGGGTCAATCGATTTGTGAAAGGAGTTCGATGGAGCGAAGGAAGAAGACGACAAAAGAGGTGGAAGAAGCCCTTCTAGCCATCCATGTTGCATCAAATGGCTCACATGAGTCGACTGACCCAAATTGCTCCTTCAGATTGCAGGATCCACATGGCATTCAAGGTCTCGAAGGTAGATTCCGCGTCCGCATCCGGTTTGCGGGCTCGACGCGCGCGCGACCGACTTCCGCCGCGACAGCCACCATGCGCGCCTCCTCCGCACGGGTGGAGACGACAATGACACGCTAGTTCCTCCTCGCCGGCGTGCTGGAGCACACACTCGTCCTCCTCTTCGTACGCTGCGTGCATAGACGCGGCTCCACCAGCTGCTCGCGTGCTTGGCAGCACGGCGGCATCGCGAGAAGGGACTGCGGACGACGTGAGCGGGCGAGCCTTCGGCTTCATGGCACAGGGATGGCGGCGACACGGCGGTGATGGGCGAGAAATTGTTGGCCGGAGCAGGCGGGCGCTGGCATGCGCAACGGCGGCGGCGGCATATTGATGAGTGCGCGTGTGGGAGCTTACTTTAGTTTTATATATAAGGTTGGTCGAACTTAAAAGAAAACAGTACTAGTACACGTAAACATTAGACTTAGGCAGCGCTTTTATTAGTTACTAGCTTATGTTCTTGCCCATTGTGACCAGCCTTAGTACAACGGCCACGATACGGAATCCTGTGCAAGCGCGTGAACCGCGGCCGTGCGGTCGATCGAACGGTGCGTCACCGTGTCGCGCTCGAAGGACATCCACCGAACCTTTTTGTGTGTGTGAAAACAATCCTCGAATATTACTCAACTTTTTTTCCTGTGAAATTTCTTGACGCCGCAATATTTCCATATATTTGAATTTAGCTCCAGTTCGTGTTTATTTGGACTTGGACGTTTTAGGTGCACCCTAGTTTTTTTAATACTGATTTTGTGTGTGTGACTGAGAGAGAACGTGTGTATGTGTCCATATGTGTGTTGTGGCAGAAGGGCAATGTGGAGACGGTGTGCGTGTGATACAGACATAGAGAGGTGTGAATGTGCAAATGATCGTGCATGAGTGAGACATAGACAGATGCCGATACATTGTGTATACATGAGAGAACGGTCTTCTAGTTTACTTGTGTTTGTGTGAGTGAGAGAGAGAGAGAGGGAGAGAGAGACAGAGAGAGGAGCATCCGTAACACAACAACCATCTCTCTCGATTTTTCCGTCCCTCGCACGGTCGCATGCAACACATGCATCAACGCACACATTTTGACAACCTCACCCGGCCCCTGCCCACCTCAAGGCCCGCACAATGTCTTCGTGAATACCCATTTCTCTCCTTAGGTTTGTTTTCTCTCAATATCTGACACACACACACACACACAGACATACGCAGCACAACACACACACACACACACTCCCCCGAGCACACAATTCATCCCCATCCAAGGTTATACGGCGACCACTCTCGCTTGTGCTTCTTTGCACCCCAACATGCACAACATCTCAATCTTCAAAGAGGGCAACGAGCAGATTGAAGATGGTGACCACACCACGCTAGAGAATACGGGGTGATGTGACGACGGCAGACTGACTCCTCCCCCACCCTCTCACTCTTGCACAAAATTACCAATCCCTCTCTCCCCCGCACAAAATTATCAATCCCTCAACCCACGAGATCCTTCCCCTCTCGTCCATGTTTTTCCTGCTCTCTCATCAAACATGTTGTCTCTTCTCCTTCCACATATACAGAATCCAGATGCACACGCATCTCATGTATATTACATGTATGCATCTTTCTCACAGACCTAACTTCTTCCCCCCCCCTCTCTCTCTCTCTCTCTCTCTCTGTCTCGTTAGGTTTGTCCCCTACTCTCTCGTCCACATACCTACAATCTTTCCCGCCCTATCTGCTCCATCTTCAAAAGCTCTCTTTGCATGTTTCATTCACACATTGGGATATGTCAAAATGTTGCTTCTATAATGGCTGATGTAGAGTTATGGTTGTTCTTGTTGCATCCTACAAAGTAATAACTATGAAATGCATTATTATGTGAGTTTGAGCATGTTGTGAAGTATTATAGACCTTGTATACTTCTTGCGATTCGACAGTGATTGTAACTATTGAATTGTATAGACCATTACATTCGAAGTCAATAGCCTAATATATTTATTTCACAATTTCAACAAATGATTAGTTCACTACAAACTAAGAAAACAAATGTGTACTCCCTCCGTTTTTATTGAACTCCGCGTATTAGCATTGGTCAAAGTCAAGTTTTGTAAACTCTCAGAAAGCTTATAACAAAAAATATTAACATATACAATAACAAATAAATACCATTAGATTCATTATTGAATGTACTTTCACATCATACATATTTGTTATGGTAAATGTTTATATTTTTCTATAAACTTGGTCAAACTTTAGGAAGTTTGACTTCGGTCAAACCTAATATGCAGAGTTTACTACTACTACTCGCTAGTTGCTTAGCGAATCACTCAACACGCCACACGGGGAGTCCAGTGTCACAAAATTTTGAGGTCGGCGGGAAAATCTCCCACGACCCTGATTCGAGCAGTGGGAAGTTACCATCATAGCCTTCGGAACAGGCCTACAGATGACGCTTGGTAGGGGGCTGTTTTCGTAACTTCTGGTTCACCCTACCCAGCCAACCCCACCCCGGCACCCAGAGTAGTACACCTGAATACTCCCCAATTTCTATCCCCACTGCAAAATAGACTTCTCCACGGCACCGCAGCCTTCGTGCTCCCCCCTTTACATCGTCGCACTCGTCCACAGCAGCGCATCTGCCTCATCGACGACCTCGTACGCCGCACTGGAGCCGGTCCACCGTCGTCGTCGTACACGGAGCCTCTTCCCTGGCATCGTCTTCCACGGTCTCGGATCTGCTTCTCGGAAGCCAACGCCAAGCGCAGAAGTACCACCGTCGTGGACAATGAACTGACTCCCGTTGCCGACCATGACTTACAGAGGCCGCCGCGACCATCGTTCTCCTCCTCGATTGGTAATGTGTGTATTGAATCACTTAGCAGTACATGTGCAGTTCCAATTTTGTTCATACCTACCCTTCAAATTTGCTGGGTGCTATTGTTCCCGTAAAAGTAATTGGTTATAGCCTCCATTGTCCAACAGAATATCGGCTTGTAATTGTGCGTCGCTCCTGTATCGCGCTGTGCTTGGGTAGGTTTTTCATCTGCAACCAGTAGTGTGGCAAATGATGGAAAGGTTTTTAGAACTAGCAAAATGCCCATGCGTTGCACACATCAAGATGCATTTGTATGAGTAGTTTATCTTGTTGGAGATGCTCTAACATGGCAGACGAGTGCTTTAATGTTGCCCACAAGATGCGTGAGTATTTCTAGTAGTATATTTTTCTTGCCATGTTGAGATTTTAAAACCACGAGTGCAAACATGCAGAGGAGCAATGAAGACCAAACATGGGATATTCGGGACATCTTCAAGGAGCGTGGCAAGTTAAAGAGGAGCTGCAACGAACCTGTAAAACGAGCTTTGGTAAGTAACACCCTTTCAATTACTTTCGTGTAGCCTCGTGTTCTTCGATGTGTATATGTTGTAGTTTCTGTTTCTCTTAAGCGTGGTGTTCTTCGATGTGTAATAATAAGAGTCTTAATCATCCTAATGCTTTCGTTTTTAGCTTGATGTAGGAAGTGGGTGTTCTCACCTTGTAGTCTGTTTTTATTTATTTTTCCTTTTGAATTCACTTCTCCGAGTTCTGTTTGTATGGCTTCTACTAAATGGATCTAGGTTGCTCTGAGTATTGATCTAAAAAAGAAGTAACTTCATGTTAGGATGCAGTTCCTGCGAGGAGGGAAGTATGGTCAACCTTGAGATCATGTTTCCAAAATGAGGCTGGATTACACATAAGGTGCCAGTTCCCTAATGATGCTGGATTAGACACAAGGTGCAAATTCCCAGATGATGCTGGATTACCCACAAGCCAGGTGGAGTCGTCAGCTGTTCGTGTCCTCGTGGCATTAGTAAAGGCTGAAAGAAAGCATGCAGCAGCCCTTGAGAATGTAGCTGAGTTCCTGAAGAAGTGAAAAGAGCAATCAGATGCTCTCTTCACCCAAGCCAAAGAAGAGATGCAAGAAGCCAGAAATAAGCCAGCAGAGGCAGAGCAGGCTAGGCGTCTCCTGCTATCTAAAACTGTTGTCAATACAAAATTTCCTTCATAATAGCTAGGTTCAAATGTTTATCCAGTCAGCATGCCTGTTGTGATGTCCGTGCATCTACTGATGTGGCACAAAATGTTTCTTTCGGGTCATGTAATAACAGCAATTACTTTCCAAACAATAACAGACGAAGCATTGGACATGGTATAGTTCACGCGCAAGCTCGACATTCCAAGTTCAACTTCCACATCAAACTCATGTTCACAGATATCTGCACATTCATACATAATGTCCACAACCATGATTCACTTCAAAGCCAAAAAAATGTGAGGAGAGTTATAAATAAAGAAAATCCTCTACTAGTTCCTGCTACCAGTGCGAGCACAACAAGTCAAGACCATGCGTAAATTGATTATATTTTAGTCATTTTTTGTGTTCTAAAATGCCTGCCGGCTCGCGGAAGGACGTGTTGCCGGCACACGCGCGGATTCAATGAAGGCAGGCAGGGCAGTCTTAAGCTGGTTGCACGCGGCGAGGAGGCGTGCTCAGCCGGGCCTGCAGCGAGTGCGGCCCTCTTGGCCGGCGCGCCAGTTCAATGCCTGCGCTATGAGAGGTCGCGTCCGTGTCAGAGCAATCACTCCCTCCAGTCCTTTTTTGTTTGGGTATAACAAAATCTCGTTTTCCATTCACATTTTACAAGTAAAGTTCGTGGACAAACTTTGACCCAAAGTACGACGGGGACTAGTAAACCAGAATGGGGGTAGTAGTTTTTTTAATTGAAGAAGGGTTTTCCCTTCCGATTTTCATTAAAGAAAACCAGCATCTAAATCTAAACCATAGTATTTTCCCTAGAACTACCAGGTTCAACATCTCGCAACATAAACCCATACAACCTCCATCGCAAAAACAAACAAACCATACAACCATACGCCAAGGAGGTACGTAGTACTATGAATTCCATTTTCGCTCTATACCAATCGTTCTAAAAACTACTTACTACTTATAACGCGCCATTGAAAATCGGAACTCTTAACCCCGCTAAAAAACGATATTTTAAACGTGGCTACTCGATCTGTGGCAACTGGCGAGCCACCACGCTCCAAGTCGTTCACCTGTGGTCCCGACCATTAACTCCTACGGATCAAACTATCACGCGAGCTGACTATTCCTACAAAGGTGCTCCACCACGTACCCGGTACCCGCGAATGCAGCAATCATGCCCATAGGGTTTTAGGGTTTATTTGTTAACATCGCCTTTACGTAACACTCATGTGTGCGAGACAGCGAGAGGCCGACTGCGTGCGTGCGCCTCTTCTCTTTGTATATGTACTCCACCGTTTGTCTGGTGTCCAAAAAATTATAATAACTACTAGCAATGTGCCAATGCGTTGCCACACGATCAAAGTAGATTAATACAATGGCGGAGCTAGATGCAGACTACGCCTGGGGCTGTGCTATGTTGAGTGATAAACTTCTATGATTTTCTATGCTTTGCATGAAGAAATTACAAAGGAAGTTGTTTCTAGGCCTGGGGCTATAGCCCGAGCTGCCCCAGGCCTGTCTCCGCCACTGGATTAATACATATTCACCTATTTGATAAAAAAGTCTAGCTTTGAAATACGTATATCACTAAAAATATGTTATGTTTCACTCAAAATATATTCCTTTGGCAGTTTTTACGAGATAAGGGAGGAATGTTGTTGGTTTCAAGATTCGAGAAGTGGTATATGTCTAATTTCTACTCTTACTAGCAAGATGCCCGTGCATTTCACGGAACATCAAGATCTTATGAGAGAAAAGGATGAACGAGGGAAGGCCTTATCTGCAAATGTGGTGAAGAGTGCGGGTAAATTGCCATATTTTCCTTCCTATCCGTCAGATATAAATCAGACGACCTACATTGCAGGATGGCAGGCCCACCATCATCACCAAATCTATTTTTTATCCCTACTCTTATAATAAGCATTGTCGGTGATGATCGTGTGTCTGCCATCCTGCAGTATAGGCCGTCCGATCTATATCTGACGGATAGGAAGGAAACTATGGCAATTTTGCAAAAAGATACCCACACCCCTCTCCACATTTGCAAATAAGGCCTTCCCTCGTTCATCCTTTTCCCCCCACAAGATAAACTACTCATACAAATGCATCTTGATGTTCCATGCAACACATGGGCATCTTGCTAGTTGTTGGAAAAAGCCCATGTGTGTGTGAGAGAGAGGGCAAGTGGAGGAGGACGGAGTGCATGTGTGACAAAGACACAAGGAGTGTGTGTGCGATAGGTATCAGCTTAAAATGAGGCGATAGTGTGTGTGCACGAACGAGAGGGCGTGTGTCGGTGTCAAAACCGCCGGATCTCGGGTAGGGGGTCCCGAACTATGTGTCTAGGCCGGATGGTAATAGGAGGCAGGGGACACGAAGTTTTACCCAGGTTCGGGCCCTCTTGATGGAGGTAAAACCCTACGTCCTGCTTGATTAATATTGATGATATGGGTATTACAAGAGTTGATCTACCATGAGATCAGAGAGGCTAAACCCTAGAAGCTAGCCTATGGTATGATTGTTGATGTGTATGTTGTCCTACGGACTAAAACCCTCCGGTTTATATAGACACCGGAGAGGGTTAGGGTTACATAAAGTCGGTTACAATGGTAGGAGATCTGAACATTCGTA
>NC_053024.1:207641118-207653985 GCF_003073215.2 Triticum urartu
CCTAATGATAAAGATGAATTGATTCCACAAAGAATTATTATAGGTTATAGGATGGTAATTGATTTCCACAAATTAAATAAGGCTACTAAAGAAAGATCATTACCCCTTACCTTTTTGATCAAATGCTAGAAAGATTATGCAAACATACACACTTATTGCTTTCTAGATGGTTATTCTGGTTTCTCTCAAATACCTGTGTCGGCTAGAAAGATCAATCAAAGACTACTTTTACATGCCCTTTTGGTACTTTTGCTTATAGACGTATGCCTTTTGGTTTATGTAATGCACCTGCTACCTTTCAAAGATGCATGATGGCTATATTCTCTGACTTTTGTGAAAAGATTTGTGAGGTTTTCATGGACGACTTTTCCGTCTATGGTTCCTCTTTTGATGATTGCTTGAGCAATCTTGATCGAGTTTTGCAGAGATGTGAAGAAACTAATCTTGTCTTGAATTGGGAAAAGTGCCACTTTATGGTTAATGAAGGTATTGTCTTGGGGCACAAAGTTTCTGAAAGAGGTATTGAAGTTGATAAAGCCAAGGTTGATGCTATTGAAAAGATGCCATGTCCCACCAAGGACATCAAAGGTATAAGAAGTTTCCTTGGTCACGCCGGATTTTACAGGAGGTTCATTAAGGACTTCTCAAAAATTTCTCGGCCTCTGACTAATTTATTGCAAAAAGATATACCATTTGTCTTTGATGATGATTGTGTAGAAGCATTTGAAATACTTAAGAAAGCATTAGTCTCTGCACCTGTTGTTCAGCCACCTGATTGGAATTTACCCTTTGAAATTATGTGTGATGCTAGTGATTATGCTGTAGGTGCTGTTCTAGGGCAAAGAGTTGATAAGAAATTAAATGTTATTCATTATGCTAGTAAGACTCTAGACAATGCTCAAAGAAATTATGCTACTACTGAAAAAGAGCTTTTAGCAGTTGTATTTGCTTGTGATAAGTTCAGATCTTATATTGTTGATTCTAAAGTAACTATTCACACTGATCATGCTGCTATTAAATACCTTATGGAAAAGAAAGATGCTAAACCTAGACTTATTAGATGGGTCTCTTGCTACAAGAATTTGATTTGAATATTGTTGATAGAAAGGGAGCTGAGAACCCCGTTGCGGACAACTTATCTAGGTTAAAAAATATTCTTGATGACCCACTACCTATTAATGATGACTTTCCTGATGAACAATTAAATGTTATAAGTACTTCTCGTAGTACTCCATGGTATGCTGATTATGCTAATTATATTGTTGCTAAGTTCATACCATCTAGTTTCACATACCAGCAAAAGAAAAAGTTTTTCTATGACTTGAGACATTACTTTTGGGATGACCCACATCTTTATAAAGAAGGAGTAGATGGTGTTATTAGGCGTTGTGTACCTGAGCATGAACAGGAACAGATCCTACGCAAAGTGTCATTCAAGTCTTATGGAGGACACCACGAGATAGAACTGCACATAAGGTATTGCAATCTGGTTTTTATTGGCAAAATCTACTCTCTTCAAGGATGCCCGTAAGTTTGTTCTTGTCTTGTGATGAATGTCAAAGAATTGGTAATATTAGTAGACGTCAAGAAATGCCTATGAATTATTCACTTGTTATTGAACCATTTGATGTTTGGGGCTTTGATTATATGGGACCTTTTCCTGCCTCTAATGGATACACACATATTTTAGTTGCCGTTGATTATGTTACTAAGTGGGTAGAAGCTATTCCAACTAGTAGTTGATCATAACACCTCTATTAAAATGCTTAAAGAAGTTATTTTTCCCGAGGTTTGGAGTCCCTAGATATTTAATGACTAGATGGTGGTTCACACTTTATATCATGGTGCTTTCCGTAAAATGCTTGCTAAATATGATGTTAATCATAGAATTGCATCTCCTTATCACCCACAGTCTAGTGGTCAAGTAGAATTGAGCAATAGAAGCTCAAATTAATTTTGCAAAAGACTGTTAATATCTAGAAAGAATTGGTCCAAGAAACTTGATGATGCATTATGGGCTTATAGAACTGCATACAAAATCCTATGGGTATGTCTCCGTATAAAATGGTCTATGGAAAAGCATGTCACTTACCTCTCGAACTAGAACATAAGGCATATTGGGCTATTAAAGAGCTCAACTATGATTTCAAACTTGCCGGTGAAAAGAGGTTATTTGATATTAGCTCACTTGAATGAATGGAGAACCCAAGCTTATGAAAATGCCAAGTTGTTTAAAGAAAAAGTTAAAAGATGGCATGACAAAAGGATACAAAAGCGTGAGTTTAATGTAGGTGATTATGTATTGCTATACAACTCTCGTTTAAGATTTTTTGCAGGAAAACTTCTCTCTAAATGGGAAGGCCCCTACGTCATCGAAGAGGTCTATCGTTCCGGTGCCATAAAAATCAACAACTTCGAGGGCACAAATCCGAAGGTGGTAAACGGTCAAAGAATTAAACATTATATCTCAGGTAATCCCATAAATGTTGAAACCAATATTATTGAAACCATAACCCCGGAGGAATACATAAGGGACACTTTCCGGAACGTTTCAGACTCCGAAAAGGAATAGGTATGTGGTACGGTAAGTAAACCGACTCCAAAACAATTTTTAAGGCAATATTTCTCCGTTTTGGAATATTTAGAAAAATAGAAAAATAAGTAGCAGTCCGGGAAGGACACGAGGGCCCCACGAGGGTGGTGGGCGCGCCCTACCCCCCTGGGCGCGCCCCTACCTCGTGAGCACCTCGTGTGCCTTCCGGACTCCGTTTTCTTGCACGTTACGTATTTTGGTCGGTAAAAATTCATTATATATTCTCCCGAAGGTTTTGACTCCCGTATCACAATCCTCTGTTTTCGTTTCGAGCTGTCCCGTTGCAGATTAAATCAACATGTCTTCCCAGGATTCGGAAGGAGAAAGCTATGTGGATGATTACTTAGCAAATCCCAAGGTCTATGGAGATGTGGAACACGATGGATGGACCACGGAGGAAGAAGAGGACTATGAACCCAAGGGGAAGGAGGAGACGAGCTCAGATGAAGATGAAGCACCATTACCTCAACCTGGGGACATGCACGTGGAGTTCAAAAAGTCAAGTCTCCCTGATAGGGTAAAGAAACCCAAGTTCGAGTTTATCCCTTTTCGTCTCTTGCAGGAAAATAAGCAGGACCTATGCAAAAAGATATTAACCCTGGAGTGGGAAATTGATGATCTGAGGGATCAAAATGCCGTCCTCAAGCGCAAATTAAGGGAGAAGCCTAAGCCATCAACTAAGCCAACATCACCACCACCTTCTTCACCAACCAAGGAGACATAATCACATGGGTATGGGCACTCCCCTTGGCAACTGCCAAGCTTGGGGGAGGTGCCCCGGTATCATATCACAATCACAACTCCTATCTTTACCGTTTTTCTTAGTTCGAGATCCTAGTTAGTAGTATCTTGAGTTTGGCTGAACTTTATGGCATGATCTAGTTTTTAGTTTTGCGTGTATCGTATCACAATCACAAACTTATCTTTACCGTTTTTCATCCTTTACCATTGTGTCTATCCTATTAGTAGTATCTTGATCTAGTAGAATAAAGTTTATGGCATGATCTAGTTTTGAGTTTTGCTTTATGATCTCTCTATGTAATCGAGTCCGTGAGTTATATATAATAAAGATTAGTGTTGAGTCAAGGGCTTGATTATTTTGCCATGATCTTGGGTGAATAAAAGAAAGAGAAAAGAATAAAAAGAAACAAAAAGTTCATATTGATCTTATTGAGAGTAATGACTTCACATAGAAAGAGTATGATGATTAAAAGTTGTTGGGAGTTGGCAGACATAGCTTTGGTCATTGTTGCAATTAATAGGAAGTAATAAGGAAAGAGAGGTTTTCACATATAGATATATTATCATTGACATCTTTTATGATTGGGAGCACTCATTAAAATATGTGACATGCTAAAGAGTTGATGTTGGACAATGGGAATGGAGTATGATGATTAAAAGTTGTGGATTGACATAGCCTTGGTCAGTGATGAATTAATAGGAAGTATAAGGAAAGAGAGGTTTCACATATAGATATATTATCATTGACATCTTTTATGATTGAGGCACTCATTAAAATATGACATGCTAAAGAGTTGATGTTGGACAAGGAAGACAACGTAATGAGTTATGTCTTTCTTATATCTGAGATAAAGTATGTTGTCATGGATCCTCTAACTTGTTGAGCTTGCCTTTCCCCCTCATGCTAGCCAAATTCTCAGCACCAAGTAGAAATACTACTTGTGCTTCCAAACACCCTTAAACCAGTTTTGCCATGAGAGTCCACCATATCTACCTATGGATTGAGTAAGATCCTTCAAGTAAGTTGTCATCGGTGCAAAGCAATAAAAATTGCTCTACTAATATGTATGATTGATTGGTGTGGAGAAATAAGCTTTATACGATCTTGTGATGTGGAAGTAATAAAAGCGACGAGACTGCATAATAAAGGTTCATATCACAAGGGGCAATATAAAGTGACGTTCTTTCGCATTGAGATTTTATATGTCCAACCATAAAAGCGCATGGCAACCTCTGCTTCCCTCTGCGAAGGGCCTATCCTTTATTATTATCTTCTACCTTATGCAAGAGTCATGGTGATCTTCACCTTTTCTTTTTCATTTTATCCTTTGGCAAGCTCAGCATGTTGGAAAGAACATGATATATATATCTAATTGGATGTAGGGGAGCATGAACCATTATTGTTGACATTACCCTTGAGGTAAAAGGTTGTGGGGCAAAACTATAAGCCCCTATCTTTCTCTGTGTCCGATTAAAACTCCGTAACCACAAGTATTGCATGAGTGTTAGCAATTATGGAGGACTAAATGATAGTTGAGTATGTGGACTTGCTTTTTAGCTCTGACATAGACTCTTTCCGATGTTATGATAAATTGCAATTGCTTCAATGACTGAGATTATAGTTTGTCGGAGCCCAATAAGGTTTATGATTTATACTTTTGCATTGTGAATAGATCATCACTTGAACATAAGTAATCATATGACAAAATCTATATATGTTTGCTGTTATGAGAATAATCATGATGCCTTCATGTCCGTATTTTATTTTTATCGACGCCTCTACCTCTAAACATGAGGACATATTTATTGTTATCGGCTTTTCGCTTGAGGACAAGCGAGGTCTAAGCTTGGGGGAGTTGATACGTCCATTTTGCATCATGCTTTTATATCGATATTTATTGCATTATGGACTGTTATTTCACTTTATGTCACAATACTTATGGCTATTCTCTCTTATTTTACAAGGTTTACATAAGGAGGGAGAATGCCGGCAGCTGGAATTCTGGGCTGGAAAAGGAGCAAATATTAGAGACCTATTCTGCGCAACTCCAAAAGTCCTGAAACTCCATGGAATCTTAAAATAAATAAAGAAAAATCCTCGCCAAAGATGAAGGCCAGGGGGCCCACACCCTGCTCACGAGGGTGGGGCGCCCCCCTAGGGCGCGCCCCCTACCTCGTGGGCCCCCTGGTGGCTCTCCGATGCCCCATCTTCTCCTATATGAGGTCTTTCGATGAGAAAAAATAAGAGGAACTTTTCGGGACGAGACTCCGCCGCCACGAGGCGGAACCTTGGCGGATCCAATCTAGAGCTCCGGCAGAGCTGTTCTGCCGGGGAACTTCCCTCCCGGAGGGGGAAATCATCACCATCGTCATCACCAACGCTCCTCTCATCGGGAGAGGGCAATCTCCATCAACATCTTCACCAGCACCATCTCATCTCCAAACCCTAGTTCATCTCTTGTATCCAATTCTTGTCTCAAAGTCCGGGATTGGTGCTAGTAGGTTGCTAGTAGTGTTGATTACTCCTTGTAGTTGATGCTAGTTGGTTTATTTGGTGGAAGATCATATGTTCAGATCCTATATGCATATTATTACCCCTCTGATTATGAACATGAATATGCTTTGTGAGTAATTACGTTTGTTCCTGAGGACAAGGGAGAAGTCTTGCTATTAGTAGTCATGTGAATTTGGTATTCGTTTGATATTTTGATAAGATGTATGTTGTCTAGCCTCTAGTGGTGTTATGTGAACGTCGACTACATAACACTTCACCATTATTTGGGCCTAGAGGAAGGCATTGGGAAGTAATAAGTAGATGATGGGTTGCTAGAGTGACAGAAGCTTAAACCCTAGTTTATGCGTTGCTTCGTAAGGGGCTGATTTGGATCCATATGTTTCATGCTATGGTTAGGTTTACCTTAATACTTTTGTTGTAGTTGCGGATGCTTGCAATAGAGGTTAATCATAAGTGGGATGCTTGTTCAAGTAAGAAACAGCACCCAAGCACCGGTCCACCCACATATCAAATTATCAAAGTATCGAACGCGAATCATATGAACGTGATGAAAAACTAGCTGACGTATTCTACCTTAATACTTTTGTTGTAGTTGTGGATGCTTGCAATAGAGGTTAATCATAAGTGGATGCTTGTTCAAGTAAGAACAGCACCCAAGCACCGGTCCACCCACATATCAAATTATCAAAGTATCGAACGCGAATCATATGAACGTGATGAAAACTAGCTTGACGATATTCCCATGTGTCCTCGGGAGCGCTTTTCCTATTATAAGAGTTTGTTCTGGCTTGTCCTTTGCTACAAAAGGATTGGGCCACCTTGCTGCACTTTATTTACTTTTGTTACTTGTTGCTCGTTACAATCTATCTTATCACAAAACTATCTGTTACCACTTATTTCAGTACTTGCAGAGAATACCTTGCTGAAAACCGCTTATCATTTCCTTCTGCTCCTCGTTGGGTTCGACACTCTTACTTATCGAAAGGACTACGATAGATCCCCTATACTTGTGGGTCATCAGGAGGCCACGCACGATTCCCTCGCACCTACACAAACAAATAAAATCTCGCAACCAACACAATAAAGGGGTTGTCAATCCCTTCACGGTCACTTACGAAAGTGAGATCTGATAGATATGATAAGATAATATTTTTGGTATTTTTATGATAAAGATGCAAAGTAAATAAAGCGAAATAAAAATGGCACCAGAAATAGCTTGTTAATGGAGTTTAATATGATGGAAAATAGACCCGAGGGCCATAGGTTTCACTAGTGGCTTCTCTCGAGAGCATAAGTATTACGGTGGGTAAACAAATTACTGTTGAGCAATTGACAGAATTGAGCATAGTTATGAGAATATCTAGGTATGATCATGTATATAGGCATCACAGCCAAGAAAAGTAGACCGACTCCTGCCTGCATCTACTACTACTACTACTCCACACATCGACCGCTATCCAGCATGCATCTAGAGTATTAAGTTCAAAAGAACAGAGTAACGCTTTAAGTAAGATGACATGATGTAGAGGGATAAACTCATGCAATATGATATAAACCCCATCTTGTTATCCTCGATGGCAACAATACAATACGTGCCTTGCTGCCCCTACTGTCACTGGGAAAGGACACCGCAAGATTGAACCCAAAGCTAAGCACTTCTCCCATTGCAAGAAAGATCAATCTAGTAGGGCAAACCAAACTGATAATTCGAAGAGACTTGCAAAGATAACCAATCATACATAAAATAATTTAGAGAAGATTCAGATATTTTTCATAGATAAACTTGATCATAAAACCACAATTCATCGGTCTCAACAAACACACCGCAAAAGAAGATTACATCGAATAGATCTCCACGAGAATCATGGAGAACTTTGTATTGAGATCCAAAGAGAGAAAAGAAGCCATCTAGCTAATAACTATGGACCCAAAGGTCTGAAGTAAACTACTTACACATCATCGGAGGGGCCATGGAGTTGATGTAGAGGCCCTCTGTGATCAATGCCCCCTCCGGTGGAGCTCCGAAAAAGGCCCCAAGATGGGATCTCTTGGGTACAGAAGGTTGCGGCGGTGGAATTAGGTTTTTGGCTCCGTATCTGGTAGTTTGGGGTACGTAGGTATATATAGGAGGAAGAAATACGTCGTTGGAGCAACATGGGCCCCACGAGGGTGGAGGGCGCGCATGGGGGGTAGGCGCCCCCCCTACACGTGCCTTCTTGGTAGCTTTCTTGACATAGGGTCCAAGTCCTCTGGATCATGTTCGTTCCAAAAATCACGTTCCCGAAGGTTTCATTCCGTTTGGACTCCGTTTGATATTGTTTTTCTGCGAAACTCTGAAATAGGCAAAAAAAACAGCAATTCTGGGCTGGGCCTCCGGTTAATAGGTTAGTCACAAAAATAATATAAAAGTGTATAATAAAGCCCAATAATGTCCAAAACAGAATATAATATAGCATGGAACAAGCAAAAATTATAGATACGTTGGAGACGTATCAAGCATCCCCAAGCTTAATTCCTGCTCGTCCTCGAGTAGGTAAATGATAACAACAGAATTTTTGATGTGGAATGCTACTTGGCATAATTTCAATGTAATTCTCTTAATTGTGGTATGAATATTCAGATCCGAAAGATTCAAGACAAAAGTTTAATATTGACATAAAAATAATAATACTTCAAGCATACTAACTAAGCAATTATGTCTTCTCAAAATAACATGGCCAAAGAAAGTTATCCCTACAAAATCATATAGTCTTGCTATCCTCTATCTACACCACACAAAGTATTTAAATCATGCACAACCCCAATGACAAGCCAATCAATTGTTTCATACTTTTGGTGTTCTCAAACTTTTTCAATCTTCATGCAATACATGAGCGTGAGCCATGGACATAGCACTATATGTGGAATAGAATGGTGGTTGTGGAGAAGACAAAAAGGGAGAAGATAGTCTCACATCAACTAGGCGTATCAACGGGCTATGGAGATGCCCATTAATATATATCAAGGTGGGTGAGTAGGGATTGTCATGCAACGGATGCACTAGAGCTATAAGTGTATGAAAGCTCAACAAAAGGAACTAAGTGGGTGTGCATCCAACTCGCTTGCTCACGAAGACCTAGGGCATTTTGAGGAAGCCCATCATTGGAATATACAAGCCAAGTTCTATAATGAAAAATTCCCACTAGTATATGAAAGTGATATCATAGGAGACTCCCTATCATGAAGATCATGGTGCTACTTTGAAGCACAAGTGTGGTAAAAGGATAGTACGTAGCATTGTCCCTTCTCTCTTTTTCTCTCATTTTTTTTATTTGGGCCTTCTCTCTTTCTTTTTTTATGGCCTTTTTTTATTTATTCTGGATTCTCATCCCGACTTGTGGGGGAATCATAGTCTCCATCATCCTTTCCTCACTTGGGACAATGCTCTAAAAATGATGATCATCACACTTTTATTTACTTACAACTAAAGAATTACAACTCAATACTTAGAACAAAATATGTCTCTATGTGAATGCCTTCGGCGGTGTACCAGGATGTGCAATGATGCATGAGTGACATGTATGAAAGAATTATGAACGGTGGCTTTGCCACAAATACAATGTCAACTACATGATCATGCAAAGCAATATGACAATGATGAAGCGTGTCATAATAACGGAACGCTGGAAATTTGCATGGCAATATATCTCGTAATGGCTATGTAAATGCCATAATAGGTAGGTATGGTAGCTGTTTTGAGGAAGGTATTTGGTGGGTTTATGGTACTGACGAAAGTTGCGTGATACTAGAGAGGCTAGCAATGGTGGAAGGGTGAGAGTGCGTATAATCCATGGACTCAACATTAGTCATGAAGAACTCACATACTTATTGCAAAAATCTATTAGTTATCAAAGCAAAGTATTACGCGCATGCTCCTAGGGGGATAGATTGGTAGGAAAAGACCATCGCTCGTCCCCAACCGCCACTCATAAGGAAGACAATCAATAAATAAATCATGCTCTGGCTTCATCACATAATGGTTCACCATACGTGCATGCTACAGGAATCACAAACTTCAACACAAGTATTTCTGAAATTCACAACTACTCAACTAGCATGACTCTCATATCACCATCTCCATATCTCAAAACAATTATCAAGTATCAAACTTCTCATAGTATTCAACACACTCATAAGAATATTTTTTACTAATCTTGAATGCCTAAATTAAAGCAAATTACCATGCCGTTTTGTAGGACTCTCAAAATAATCTAAGTGAAGCATGAGAGAACAATAGTTTCTATAAAACAAATCCACCACCATGCTCTAAAAGATATAAGTGAAGCACTAGAGCAAAAACTATATAGCTCAAAAGATATAAGTGAAGCACACAGAGTATTCTAATAATTTTCAAATCATGTGAGTCTCTCTCAAAAGGTGTGTACAGCAAGGATGATTGTGATAAACAAAAAATCAAAGACTCAAATAATACAAGACGCTCCAAGCAAAATGCATATCATGTGGTGAATAAAAATATAGCTCCAAGTAAAGTTACCGATAGACGAAGACGAAAGAGGGGATGCCTTCCAGGGCATCCCCAAGCTTAGGCTTTTGGGTGTCCTTGAATTTTACCTTTGGGTGCCATGGTCATCCCCAAGCTTAGGCTCTTGCCACTCCTCGTTCCATAATCCATCAAATCTTTACCCAAAACTTGAAAACTTCACAACACAAAACTCAAAATAGAAAATCTCATGAGCTCCGTTAGCGAAAGAAAACAAAACACCACTTCAAGGTACTGTAATGAACTCATTCTTTATTTATATTGGTGTTAAAACTACTGTATTCCAACTTCTCTATGGTTTATAAACTATTTTACTAGCCATAGATTCATCAAAATAAGCAAACAACACACGGAAAACAGAATCTGTCAAAAACAGAACAGTCTGTAGTAATCTTTAGCTAACGCAAACTTCTGCAACCCCAAAAATTCTAAAATAAGTTGCTGGACGTGAGGAATTCATCTATTAATCATCTTTAAAAAATTAACTAAATAGCACTTTCCAAATAAAAATGGCAGCAATTCTCGTGATTGCTAAAGTTTCTGTTTTTTACTGCAAGATCAAAAAGACTTTCCCCAAGTCTTCCCAACGGTTCTACTTGGCACAAACACTAATTAAACACAAAAACACAACCAAAACAGAGGCTAGATAAATTATTTATTACTAAACAGGAGAAAAAATCAAGGAATAAAAATAAAATTGGGTTGCCTCCCAACAAGCGCTATCGTTTAACGCCCCTAGCTAGGCATAATAGCGAAGATAGATCTAAGTATTGCCATCTTTGGTAGGCAATCCATAAGTGGCTCTCATAATAGATTCATAAGGTAATTTTATTTTCTTTCTGGGGAAGTGTTCCATGCCTTTCCTTAACGAAAATTGGAATCTAATATCCCTTCCTTCATATCAATAATTGCACCAATCGTTCTAAGGAAAGGTCTACCAAGAATAATAGGACATGAAGGATTGCAATCTATATCAAGAACAATAAAATGTACGGGCACATAATTCCTATTTGCAACAATAAGAACATCATTAATTCTTCCCATAGGTTTCTTAATCGTGGAATCCGCAAGGTGCAAGTTTAAAGAGCAACCATCAAAATCAGGGAAACCTAGCAAATCACACAAAGTCTTTGGAATCGTGGAAACACTAGCACCCAAATCACACAAAGCATAGCATTCATGATCTTTAATTTTAATTTTAATAGTAGATTCCCACTCATCATAAAGTTTTCTAGGGATAGAAACTTCCAACTCAAGTTTTTCTTCATAAGATTGCATCACAGCATCAACGATATGTTTGGTAAGGCTTTATTTTGACTATAAGCATGTGGAGAATTTAGCACGGATTGCAACAAGGAAATACAATTTATCAAAGAGCAATTATCATAATTAAAATCCTTGAAATCCAAGATAGTGGGTTCATTAATATCTAGGGTTTTGATCTCTTCAATCCCACTTTTACCAATTTTTGCATCAAGATCTAAAAACTCTGAATTTTTGGAACGCCTTCTAGGTAAAGGTGGGTCATATTCAGTCCCATCATTATCGAGATTCATATTGCAAAACAAAGATTTAATAGGGGACACATCAATAACTTTTAGATCTTCATCTTTATTATCATGAAAACTAGAAGAACACGCTTTTATAAAAGCAATCTTTCCTAGCACGCATCCTAGCAGTTCTTTCTTTGCACTCATCAATGGAAATTCTCATGGCTTTGAGAGACTCATTGATATCATGCTTAGGTGGAATAGATCTAAGTTTCAGAGAATCAACATCAAGAGAAATTCTATCAACGTTCCTAGCCAATTCATCAACTTTAAGCAATTTTTCTTCAAGCAAAGCATTGAAATTCTTTTGCGAATTCATAAACTCCTTAACACTAGTATCAAATTCAGAGGGCATCTTATTAAAATTTCCATAAGAATTGTTGTAGGAATTACCATAATTATTAGAGGAATTACTAGGATATGGCCTAGGATTAAAGTATCCTCTATACGCGTTGTTACCAAAATTATTCCTGCCAACAAAATTCACATCCATAGATTCATTATTATTCTCAATCAAAGTAGAAAAAGGCATATCATTAGGATCAGAAGAAACACTTTTATTAGCAAATAATTTCATGAGTTCATGCATCTTTCCACTCAAAACATTAATTTCTTCTATCGCATGCACTTTCTTATTAGTAGATCTTTCAGTGTGCCATTGAGAATAATTAACCAAAATATTATCTAGGAGTTTAGTAGCTTCTCCTAAAGTCATTTCCATCAAAGTGCCTCCCGCGGCCGAATCTAAAAGATTTCTAGAAGCAAAATTCAATCCGGCATAAAAAATTTGTATAATCATCCACAAATTCAAACCATGTGTAGGGCAATTACGTATCATTAATTTCATCCTCTCCCAAGCTTGTTCAACATGTTCATGATCAAGTTGCTTACATGATATCGTTTCTAAGAGAGATGATCTTAGCGGGAG
>NC_053024.1:207654985-207676319 GCF_003073215.2 Triticum urartu
AAATATCCCTTTTTGATGATGCTTGCTATGCTTGTGGCCAAGATGCCAATATGAATTATGCTTATGGAGATGAACTTGCTATAGTTCCTTATGTTAAACATGAAATTGTTGCTATTGCACCCACACATGATAGTCCTATTATCTTTTTGAATTCTCCCGACTACACTATATCGGAGAAGTTTGCCCTTATTAAGGATTACATTGATAGGTTGCCTTTTACCGTTGCACATGATGATTTTGATGAATATAATATGCATGTTCTTGCTGCTCCTACTTGCAATTATTATGAGAAAGGAACTATATCTCCACCTCTCTATGTTTCCAATATGGTAAAATTGCAAGAAACTGCTTATGCTATGCATTGGCCTTTACTATGTGTGCATGAATTGTTCTTTTATGACATGCCGATGCATAGGAAGAGAGTTAGACTTTTTTGTTATATGATATATGTTACTTTGTGCTCACTACTAAATTACAAATCATTGTTAATTAAAATTGGCTTTGATATACCTTGGGATCCGGGTGGATTCACTACTTGAGCACTATATGCCTAGCTTAATGGCTTTAAAGAAAGCGCTGCCAGGGAGAAAACCCGAAAGTTTTAGAGAGTCATTTATTTCTGTTGAGTGCTTTCATATAGTTTAAAAGCAACAAAAATAAAGAGGGGAACCCAAAACTTTTTCAAAAAGGAAAGTGAAAGTGAGAAAGACAAGCATTGTTGAAGTGGGAGAGCTCCTTGAACTTTGTTCATGCTCACGACAATTTTGTGAATCTTGATTACAGAAACTTTTCAACAAAAAAAATTATCCCCTTGTACAATTCCATTGTATTATAAAAATAATGTGCCAAGGTTTGCCTTTAGGATGTTTACATTTGCTTGATGGTCTGTACGGTGCAGGACAGAAACTTTGGCTGTAGTGCGCGATTTTACATTTTTAGCTGGAACTTCAAATGGTTCTGATTATTTTTGCACTGTATTTCTATACAATTTTTTTTATTTTTTCCTAATTTTGGCAGAATTTTTCAAGTATCATAAGTATGGTGAATGTTCAGATTATTACAGACTGTTCTGTTTTAGACAGATTCTGTTTTTGATGCATAGTTTGCTTGTTTTGATGAAACTATCAAATTTATATCAGTGGATTAAGCCATGGAAAATCTATATTACAGTATACACAATGCAAAAACAAAATATGAATTGGTTTGCAATAGTACTTAGAGTAGTGATTTGCTTTATTATACTAACGGATCTTACCGAGTTTTCTGTTGAAGTTTTGTGTGGATGAAGTGTTCGATGATCGAGAAGGTCTCGATGTGAGAAGAAGGAAGAGAGGCAAGAGCTCAAGCTTGGGGATGCCCGAGGCACCCCAAGTAAATATTCAAGGAAACTCAAGCGTCTAAGCTTGGGGATGCCCCGGAAGGCATCCCCTCTTTCTTCAACAAGTATCGGTATGTTTTCGGATTCGTTTCGTTCATGCGATATGTGCAATCTTGGAGTGTATTTTGCATCTAGTTTTCATTTTTCTTTTATGCACCATGCTGGTATGAGATAGTCCTTGGTTGATTTATAGAATGCTCTTTGCACTTCACTTATATCTTTTGAGTAGGGCTTTATAGAATGCTTCATGTGCTTCACTTATATCATTTGAAGTTTGGATTGCCTGTTTCTCTTTACATAAAAAACCGCCATTTGTAGAATGCTCTTTTGCTTCACTTATATTTGTTAGAGCGCAGGCATATCTTTTGTAGCAAGAATTAAACTCTCTTGCTTCACTTATATCTATTTAGAGAGATGACAGGAACTGGCCATTCACATGGTTAGTCATAAAATCTTACATAAAACTTGTAGATCACTGAATATGATATGTTTGATTCATTGCAATAGTTTTGCGATATAAAGATGGTGATATTAGAGTCATGCTAGTGGGTAGTTGTGGATTGCAGAAATACTTGTGTTGAGGTTTGTGATTCCCGTAGCATGCACGTATGGTGAACCGTCATGTAACGAAGTCGGAGCATGATTTATTTATTGATTGTCTTCCTTATGAGTGGCGGTCGGGGACGAGCGATGGTCTTTTCCTACCAATCTATCCCCCTAGGAGCATGCGCGTAGTAATTTGTTTCAATGACTAATAGATTTTTGCAACAAGTATGTGAGTTCTTTATGACTAATGTTGAGTCCATGAATTATACGCACTCTCACCCTTCCATCATTGCTAGCCTCTCTAGTACCGCGCAACTTTCGCCGGTACCTTAAACCCACCATATACCTTCCTCAAAACAGCCACCGTACCTACCTATCATGTCATTTCCATTGCCATTCCGAGATATATTGCCATGCAACTTCCGTCATCATCATATACATGGCTTGAGCATTCATTGTCATATTGCTTTGCATGATCGTAAGATAGCTAGCATGATGTTTTCATGGCTTGTCCGTTTTTTATGTCATTGCTACGCTAGATCATTGCACATCCCGGTACACCACCAGAGGCATTCATATAGAGTCATATCTTTGTTCTAGTATCGAGTTGCAATATCAAGTTGTAAGTAAATAAAAGTGTGATGATCATCATTATTAGAGCATTGCCCCAGTGAGGAAAGGATGATGTAGACTATGATTCCCCCACAAGTCGGGATGAGATTCCGGACCAAAAAAAGAGAAGGCCCAAAAATGAGAGAAAAAGAGAGAAGGGGCAATGTTACTATCCTTTTACCACACTTGTGCTTCAAAGTAGCACCATGTTCTTCATACAGAGAGTCTCTTGAGTTATCACTTTCATATACTAGTGGGAATTTTCATTATAGAACTTGGCTTGTATATTCCGATGATGGGCTTCCTCAAATTCCCGAGGTCTTCATGAGCAAGCAAGTTGGATGCACACCCACTTAGTTTCAGTCTGAGCTTTCATACACTTATAGCTCTTAGTGCATCCGTTGCATGGCAATCCCTACTCACTCACATTGATATCTATTGATGGGCATCTCCGTAGCCCGTTGATACGCCTAGTTGATGCGAGACTATCTTCTCCTTTTTGTCTTCTCCACAACCACCATTCTATTCCACCTATAGTGTTATGTCCATGGCTCATGCTCATGTATTGCGTGAAAGTTGAAAAGGTTTGAGAACGTCAAAAGTATGAAACAATTGCTTGGCTTGTCATCGGGGTTGTGCATGATGTGAATATTTTGTGTGGTGAAGATGGAGCATAGCCAGACTATATGATTTTGTAGGGATAGCTTTCTTTGGCCATGTTATTTTGAAAAGACATGATTGCTTTATTAGTAGGCTTGAAGTATTATTTTTTTATGTCAAATGATAGACTATTGCTTTGAATCACTTGTATCTTAATATTCATGCCATGATTAGATATGTGATCAAGATTATGCTAGGTAGCATTCCACATCAAAAATTATCTTTTTTATCATTTACCTACTCGACGAGCAGGAATTAAGCTTGGGGATGCTGATACGTGTCCATCGTATCTATAATTTTTGATTGTTCCATGCCAATATTCTACAACTTCCATATACTTTTTGGTAACTTTTTATACTATTTTTGGGACTAACATATTGATCCAGTGCCCAGTGTCAGTTCCTGTCTTTTGCATGTATTTCATTTTGCAGAATATCCATACCAAACGGAATCCAAACGAGATACGGAGAGTTATTTTGGAATATTTGTGATTTTTAGGAAGAAAATCAACGTGAGACGATGCCCGAGGTGGCCACGAGGGTGGGGCCCATGACAACGGGGAAAATGCTCGAATGCATGAGACGAACACGTATGCAAATGCAATGCACATAATGACATGATATGAGATGCATGACAACGATAAAAACACATGGGGACAAAGACCCGAACCCGAGAAAATAAAATAACTTAACGCCGAAACGGCAAGAGTTGGAGTACAAATTGGGAAAGTTACATCCGGGGTGTTACAACACTCCACCACTACGAAAGGATCTCGTCCCGAGACCTAGGACTGAAAGAACACCGGGTATTCAGAACGGAGGTGATCCTCGCGTTCCTAGTTAGCTTCACGGTCGGAATGGTGTGACCACTTGACTTTGAGAAATTTGATTGACTTGTTGCGAGTCTTGCATTCAGTCTCTTCAAGAATAGCAACTGGGTGCTCACGATAGGAGAGATCTTCTTGGAGCTCAATGTCCTCAAAGTTGACGGTGCGGTCAGGAGACTTGAAGCACTTTCGGAGCTGAGAGACATGGAACACGTCATGAACATTTGCAAAGTTTGAAGGAAGCTCGAGTTGATAGGCGAGGTCGCCTCTCTTGCTGACAATCTTGAAAGGTCCCACGTATCTAGGGGCAAGCTTCCCTTTGATACCGAAGCGACGAGTACCTTTCATAGGAGAGACGCGGAGGTAAACATGATCTCCGATCTCGAAAGCCAAATCACGGTGCTTACTATCATAGTAGCTCTTCTGACGGGATTGGGCTGCTTTGAGGTTATCACGAATGACTTTGCACATTTCTTCTGCCTCTGTGATTAAGTCATTACCCAAAAGCTGACGTTCACCGGTTTCGGACCAGTTGAGAGGGGTACGGCACTTCCTGCCATACAGAATTTCAAATGGGGCCTTGCCCGAACTTGCTTGAAAACTATTGTTCTAGGAGAATTCAGCATAAGGAAGACAATCCTCCCACTTCATGCCGAAGGAGATCACACAAGCCCTGAGCATATCTTCAAGAATCTGGTTGACACGCTCGACTTGACCGCTTGTTTAAGGATGGAAAGCTGTGCTGAAGCGGATGTTGGTACCCATGGCCTTCTGAAAAGATTCCCAAAACTTGGATGTAAAGATGCTGCCACGGTCTGAAGAGATCACTTGTGGAATACCATGCAGAGAGACAATACGAGAGGTATAGAGTTCCACCAATTGAGCTGCAGTGATTGACTCTTTGATAGGTAGAAAATGAGCCACTTTGGTGAGTTTGTCGATGACAACGAATATAGCATCATTGCCATGCTTGGACTTTGGAAACCCCGTCACGAAGTCCATTTCAATGTGGTCAAACATCCATTCTGGAATGGCAAGAGGTTGGAGGAGACCTGCTGGCCTTTGGTGTTCTGCCTTCACTCTTCTGCAGACATCACATTCATTCACGAATTGAGCAATCTCGTGCTTCATTCGAGTCCACCAATAAGCCTCCTTAAGGTTCTGATACATCTTCGTGCTCCCAGGGTGGATGGAGAGGAGAGAATTGTGAGCCTCGTTCATGATCACTTTACGGAGGTCACCTTTGGGTACAACAATACGATCCTCGAAGAAGAGAGTATCCTTGTCATCAAGGAGGTAGCACTTGTACTTGGGTTGACTCTTGGCAATCCCAATCTTCACCTTTTTCACCATAGCATCAAGAAGCTGGGCTTGGCGAATCTGGTCTTCCAAGGTAGGAGAGACTTGAAGGTTGGCGAGGAAACCTTGAGGAACAACTTGCAGATTAAGTTTGCGGAAAGCTTCACAAAGCTCGGGTTGATAAGGCTTGAGAATCAGACTGTTGCAGTAAGCTTTCCTGCTCAATGCATCAGCAATCACATTGGCCTTGCCTGGAGTATACTCGATACTCGGATTATACTCTTGAATCATTTTGACCCATCGAGTTTGCCTGAGGTTGAGATTAGGCTGAGTGAAGATGTACTTGAGACTCTTGTGATCAGTGAAAATGTCCACTTTTCTTCCCAATAAGAGATGTCTCCAAGTCAAAAGAGCATGCACAACTTCCGCCAACTCGAGATCATGAGTGGGGTAGTTCTTCTCATTAGGCTTCAACTGGCGAGAGGTATAAGCAACAACTTTCTTCTCTTGCATCAATACTGTGCCAAGACCTTGGAGAGGGGCATCACAAAAGACATCGTACGGCTTGGATTCATCAGGCGGAGTCAGAACTGGAGCAGTGATCAATTTCTCTTTCAAAGTGTTGAAAGCAATATCACACTCCGGAGACCAAACATACTTGACGTGCTTCTGGAGAAGATTTGAGAGAGGCTTCGCGATCTTAGAAAAGTTTTCAACGAATCTTCGGCAATAGCTTGCGAGACCGAGGAAGCTACGGAGTTGCTTCACGTTCTGAGGAGGTTCCCAATTCACAATTGCATTCACCTTCTCAGGATTCACGGCAATGCCCTTGGCAGAGATGATATGACCAAGATAAAGAACCTCATCGAGCTAAAATTCACACTTGGAGAACTTGGCGTAGAACTTGTGTTCCCTAAGCTTATCAAGAACTAAACGCAAGTGTTTGGCATGATCTTCCTTGTTCTTGGAGAAAACCAGAATGTCGTCGAGATAGACCAAAAGGAAGTCATTGGTGTAGGCGTTGAAGATAAAGTTCATCATTCGAGAGAACGTCGGAGGAGCGTTGGCGAGGCCAAAAGACATGACAGTGTATTCATATGAACCAAAGCTTGTTCTGAATGCTGTCTTGGGAATATCTTCTTCACGAATGCGAATCTAGTGATAACCCATACGGAGATCAAGCTTGGAGAATACTTGGGCACCTTTGAGTTGTTCGAACAGCTCATTGATGTTGGGAAGTGGGTATTTGTTCTTGATGGTCTTCTTGTTCAATGGACGGTAATCAACACAAAGTCGGTCCGTTCCATCCTTCTTCTTCACAAAAAGAACACCACAACCCCACGGAGAAGAACTAGGTCGGATGAGACCCATTTTTTCTTGAATATCGAGTTGCTTCTTCAGCTCCTTCAACTCTTCAGGTCTGAGATTGTAAGGACTTTTGCACACAGGTTCCGTGCCAGGCTCAAGATCAATAACGAATTCAACTGGCCGGTGCGGAGGCATTCCTGGAGGCTCTTCTGGAAAGACGTCTTGATATTCGCAAACGACTGGAATTTGCGAGATAGCATCCAGTTCACCCTTCTCATTAAGAGAAAACAGACGGATGGTATTATCCCGAGCAGCAAAGACAATTACATCCTCAGAAGAATGAGTCAATTGAATCTGCCTGGCTGCACAATCAAGCTGAGCCTTGTGCTTAGAAAGCCAATCCATCCCGAGAATAAGATCAATATCCGAGTTACCAAGAACCATTGGAGAAGCCAAAAACTTGAAATCACCCATCAAGATAGAATTATCCGGAACCATCATACTAGAGCTCAGACGCTTGGCCGGAGACACGACTTGCATAGCTCTAGGTAAAGCCTTAGTACTAAAACTGTTCTCTGATGCAAATGGGAATGACATGAAGGAATGCGATGCACCAGAGTCAAAAAGTACTTTAGCTGGAATATCATTAACAGGAAGGTTTCCCATGATGACATCTGATGAGTCCTCTGCCTGAGCTGCATTCATCAAGTTGACCTTGGCGTGCTTGGGGTTATGCTTGACCACAGCTGTACTTGCCGATCTGACAGGAGGAGGAGGAGGAAGACGCCTCTGGTTGAAACACTTGTTGGCATAGTGACCCTTCTGTTGGCACTTGTTGCACGTGACCTCTGAAAGCGGACGGTGATACGGAGCACTCGATCTTGGAGCTTGAGACGAAGTCTTGTTCTGAAAGCCAGGGTTGGGTGGGTGGGAAGAACCACTGCCACCTTTGTTCTTCTGCTGATACGGCTGACGGAACGGAGGAGGAGGAAGCCAATACTTCTGCTGCTTGGCCACTTGAGTAGAGGAAGAAGGAGTAACATCTCTAACTCGCTTCTTGGAAGCATCACACCTCAACTGAGCAGCCTCTTGCTTCAACGCCATGTTGTAGAACTCATCGTATCTCAAGGGCTCAAAGAGAACAAGATCTAGCTGAATTTCTTCTCTGAGACCACCCCTGAACTGGTATATCATGCTCTTCTCATCAGGTACCTCCTGCTTGGCAAAGCGGGCGAGCTTCTGGAACAACTTGTTGTAGTCATAGACAGACAAAGAGCCTTGCTTCAGGTTGCGGAATTCCTCACGCTTGCTTTCAACCACGCTCTAAGGGATATGATGAGCTCTGAAATCTTGACGGAATTCATCCCAAGTGATAACACGTCCACCTCTGGAGTCCTTGTACTGCTGGAACCATTCTGCAGCTTGATCTTTGAGTTGGAAGGAAGCGAACTTGACAAAGTCCTCAGGCCTGACGTTACTGCACTCGAAATGCTTGCACAGATCCACTAGCCAATCGTCAGCATCGGTTGCCTCAACACAATTGCTGAAAGTCTTTGGCCCGTTAGCAAGGAACTGGTTGAGTGTAGCAAAGTGATTCTGATTGTTGCCTTGGTTCCCTTGGTTGCCTTGATTGCGCTCTTGGAGAATTTGCACGATCAACTGTGTGTTTGCATTGGTTGCGGCCATCACAGCTTGCCATGCCTCCGGAGGAGGTGGAGGTGGTGGCAGATCAGGATTCGGAGTCGTGCGCGTTGGAGGAGCCATCCTGAAGAGGTTGACATCCATTAGCACATTGATAGACAAATATTGAAGCTGAATCCAATGGAATGAAAATTGCAACATATAGTCTGCACATCCGAACAAAATGAACGAATGCATTCCTCTTGAAATGGTCACACATCCCTAAATTGAGAAGCCACTTAGAATTTAGGTAGAGAAATAAATCAACAAGGTACGGATCAAGAACGAATAATCGGTAAGAAACCCCAATCTCAAACCAATATCCGTGGAAGAAGAACTAGAGCTACAAGAATTCCCACCTATGAAACTCCCGAACCTTTCCAATTATGCAATCAGGTGTTGGGGATACAGGGGAAGCATAATATCTCACCCAAATCTAGCAAATCCTGCATCCAGCTGTATCCATCCTTCAACACATAACCAAGAAACCTTCGGAAACCATCTACCTCAACCTTCGAAAAGCATCCGTTATACAAGTTATGGCGATACTCCCGAACTACCGTCCTAGTACTGGGTGGCGTCGAGGTTATCTCACCAACGAACTGCATAAAAGAGATTTTCGATGTCGGCGTACTAAACTCAGGTATTCCAGAACTGCAACGATAAAATTGACGACAACACCTCAGAGCTCAACTCCCCGGGACACTTCCACAAAACCCCTGACAGGAGGCACCAAGACAATGTTCTCATCATAAAACCATCGGAACGATTCCAAGATACCGGCGTGATCCTAAATTTTTTTTGTGAAATTTTAGAAGAGAAGAGTCAAAACTCTACGTCAGGATGCCTTACCAAAGCGATGAGGAGACTGGGAAGTAAAAAGAATTCCTAAACTCTCCGATATATAATTCCTAAATGACTCAAAACATTTTTCTAGACACAACTCGGCCGCTAAAAACAATCAAGCAATGGGGCTCCTAAGGTCGGGGAAGGCTCTGATTACCAACTTGTAACGCCCTCGATGAGACTATAGCTCCCACGTGTCGAGGCACGACTTAGAGGCATAATCGCATTGAAGGCATATGTCACAAGTTAGGTAATCTTCACAACATCCCATGTAATATGAATAATAATAAAGGGGAGATAACATAGTTGGCTTACACTCGCCACGTCAATGAAGTACATAAATAACATTACATCATCCAAACACTCATGGCCCGACTACGGCGCCAAAATAAAAGAGAACCCAACATGCGACACGGTCCTGATCACCCCCAACTGGGCACCACTACTGATCATCAGGAAAGGAAACACAGTAATGTTGAGAGTCCTCGTCGAACTCCCACTTGAGCTCAAGCGCGTCACCTGGAGCGGAATCATCGGGCCCTGCATCTGGTGTAATAGTAATCTGTGAGCCACAGGGACTCAGCAATCTCGCACCCTCGCGATCAAGACTATTTAAGCTTATAGGTATGACAAGGTAAAGTATATGTGGAGCTGCAGCAAGCAACTAGCAAGTATGGTGGCTAACTTATGCGCAAAAGAGAGCGAGAAGAGGAGGCAAAGCGCGAGCGAGAAACTAAAGAGCAACCTGCGCAAACATTACTCCAACACCGTGTCCACTTCCCGGACTCCGCCGAGAAGAGGCCATCACGGTAACACACTCATTTGATTCATTTTAATTAAGTTAAGGTTTAAGTTATCTACAACCGGACATTAACAAATTCTCATCTGCCCATAACCACGGGCACGGCTTTCGAAAGTTCAAATCCCTGCAGGGAAGTCCCAACTTAGCCCATGACAAGCTCTCACGGTCAACGAAGGAATAGACCTCCTCCCAAGGCGTTCCGATCAGACTCGGTATCTCGGTTCTTCAAGACACTTTGACAGGTTAAAACAAGACCAGCAACACCGCCCGAATGTGCCGACAAATCCCAATAGGAGCTGCACATATCTCGTTCTCACGGCACACTCAGATGAGACTAGCTACGAGTAAAACCAACCCTCAAGTTTCCCCGAGGTGGCCCCGCAGGCAGCTCAGTTCGGACCAACACTCAGAGGAACACTGGCCTGGGGGGGTTTAAATAAGATGACCCTCGGGCTCCGGAAACCCAAGGGAAAAGAGGCTAGGTGACAAATGGTAAAACCAAGGTTGGGCATTGCTGGAAAAGCTTTAATCAAGGCGAACTATCAAGGGGTTCCCATTATAACCCAACCGCGTAAGGAACGCAAAATCCGGGAACATAACACCGATATGACGGAAACTAGGGCGGGAAGAGTGGAACAAAACACTAGGTGAGAGGCCAAGCCTTCCACCCTTTACCAAGTATATAGATGCATTAAGATAACAAGATAATATATAATGATATCCCAACAAGTAAATAAATGTTCCAACAAGGAACGACCTTCAATCTTCACCTGCAACTAGCAATGCTATAAGAGGGGCTGAGCAAAGAGGTAACATAGCCAATCAACAGTTTGCTAGGACATGGTGGGTTAGAGGTTTGACATGGCAATTTGGGAGGCTTGAAAGCAAATGGTAGGCATCGTAGCATTGGCATAGCAAAAGAGCGAACAAACTAGCATAGCAAAGATAGTAGTGATTTCGAGGGTATGATCATCTTGCCTGCACAGTTGTCAGAGTTGACTGGATCCTCGAAAGCAAACTCAACGGGCTCCTCGTTAGCGAACTCGTCTCCCAGATCTACCCAAACAAGACAAACAAGCAACAAGGACACAAATCAACCACGTGCAACTCAAATAATATGATGCAAGGACGATATGCTATGCGGGATGCGATGTGGGATGCATATGCAAGATTTGACAAGGGATGCATGAACCTGGCCTCAACTTGGGAATCCAAGTGTGCCACTGGAATGATGAGATGAAATCGCTCAAAAACGATATAAAGAACGTCGGAATCGAAGTTACGGTTTGGAAATGGCAAGCGATTCAAAAATGGCACCGTTCTGCGATTTACAGCAAGTAGCCATCTAAATGCAATGAGATGAACATGCTACAGCACCCAAACATGACAACAAAATACATGGCAGGGATGCATTCATGATGCTTAACAAAAGTCTAGCACTGAGCTACGGCCAATTCATCCATTCACAGGTTCAAACAAGCATGGCAAAAATGCATGTGGCAAACAGATCTCAGACTTAGTGAAATTAACACTTGTCTGGAATTTCAGATCAGGTAGCACACTTCGGAGCAACAAAACTACATGCTACCGGACCTGAACATGGCAAAGTAAAGCATGGCATGGAGCTACTCAAAGAGCTTAACAAAAGTCCCTTAGTGACCTTGAGCCAAAAGGGATCAGAAAATACAATTGCAAGCATGTGAACATAGCAAAAACATAATCAGTTTTCAGACTTAGTGAAAACTGGCACATGCTGAAACATAACTCAAGTAGGCATGTTTATGACCTCGATGCACTCACTACGGTGAAAGACATGATAAGCTAAGAATACATATATCAAGAACACACAAAATGCAAGCTAGACATGGCAAGAACAATAGCATAGCATGCACGGATCAACTACAACTTCATCGGCAAAATTGCAAACAAGTTGACAATCTTCCCAGATTCACAAAGTAGCAAAAGTAGAGCTCGATTGACTCAAGCTAGGGTGCTCCATAATTTCAAACAAAGACATGGATGGATAGACCACTACAAGATTAACAAAACATCCTTATTGATCATCCTTAAAAGAGGCACGGATCACTAGGAAACAACATGAACATATGGCAACATGAGATAAACAGATCAAGGACTTAGTGGAAATGATAAGTCCCTGAAAACAGAATTACCAAGTGCACCACTTTGCAAGTTTGTGCTAGTCACCACACACACCACAAAAATACACGGGTTGCACCTCTGGAAAGATGACAAAACCCTTAACAAAACATATGTAGAACTCATGGGCATATCATGCACACATTAATCATGGCAAAAATGACAAAAAACTAAATGGAGTAGCAGATCTGACAATTATCTCAAGTATCCCTCTTCTAACAGCATTTCGGGCATCAAGATGAACTCAAATGAAAATGATGCAATGGAATGAAATGATGTACTCTCTGAGGCGAACATTTTGATATGCTATATGCATGAATCAAAGCTACGGATGCAAAGTTACGAGGCTATGAACATGAGAACTTGGATCTGGAATTTTTGGGACTTGGAGGAAAAATCAACCCCGAGATAAAAGTCAACGGAGCACGGAAGTCGAGGCGGTGGCGGATCTCGCCGGAGCCGGCCGGGACTTCGCTGGAGAGGGGGCGGGGAGGCAGATCTGGAGCTCCCTCGGCCGGATCCCGACTACGGCGAGGTAGAGGATGGCCGACGGGGTCGGCGGCTCGTGGTGGCGCCGGGTGGAAGCGGCGAGGCGCGCGGCGGAGCGGCGACTAGCCGGGCGGCGGGCACGCACCGGCGGGGAGGCGGCGGCGGCCGGCTCGGAGGAGGAGGCAGCGGCGGAGAGGTGGCTACGGGCCTCGGGCGGTGGCGGCGGCGGCTTGCCACGTGGAAGGCGGCGGTTGGCGGTGGCGGATCCATCCGGTCCGGACGGACAATGTCCGGCACGCGCGAGGGGACGATCTAGGGTTTCGGGGGGGAAGAAGAAGGAGATTTTCGGGGGATCTTTAAATAGGCATAGAGGGAGCTAGGAGAGTCCAAATGAGGTGCAGTTTTCGGCCACGCGATCGTGATCGAACGCTCTAGACGATGGAGCAGGCTTTGGTGGGTTTTGGACCAAATTGGAGGGGTGTTGGGCTGCAACACACACGAGGCCTTTTTGGTCCCTCGGTTAACCGTTGGAGTATCAAACGAAGTCCAAATGGTACGAAACTTGATAGGCGGTCTACCGGTAGTAAACCAAGGCCGCATGGCAAGTCTCGGTCCAATCCAGAAATCTTTAATCCCCACACACGAAAGAAAGATAGAAATGACCACCGGAGGAGAACGAAGCGCCGGAATGCAAAACGGACAACGGGGAAAATGCTCGAATGCATTAGACGAACATGTATGCAAATGCAATGCACATGATGACATGATATGAGATGCATGACAACGATAAAAACACATGGGGACAAAGACCCGAACCCGAGAAAATAAAATAACTTAAAGCCAAACCGGCAAGAGTTGGAGTACAAATTGGGAAAGTTACATCCGGGGTGTTACATCGGCGAACCCATATTGCTATACATATCGGCAACACATCAGGTGGTGAGCGCCGTACTCGTCGTTGAACGAGAACAGGACGGACACAAATTCCTGCTTTAGAAGCCAGTATACTACGTATCCATTGTCCTTACACCGTGCAAATCTCGGTACTCCCATTATCAAAAGATAGCATACGCGGTCTTCATGGCATCCCGAAAGCTACGACACTACTTCCAAGAGTGTTCGATCATGATGGATTCTGAAGTACCACTCAACGACATACTAAACAATCGTGATGCCATGGGCCGGATTAACAAATGGGCCATTGAGCTGCTCCCATTTGACATTACATATAAACCATGTCGAGCTATTAAATCCCAAGTACTGGCTGACTTCGTCGCCGAATG
Source organism: Triticum urartu (assembly GCF_003073215.2). NCBI lineage: Eukaryota > Viridiplantae > Streptophyta > Magnoliopsida > Poales > Poaceae > Triticum > Triticum urartu. Next base: position 207,668,872 of record NC_053024.1, read on the forward strand.
GACAGAGGCCAAACTCCCTAAAGAGTACGACACATATTCCAATTGGGTTATGTATTTCGACGGCTCCAAAATGCTGGCAGGACTAGGAGCGGGTGTCATTTTAACGTCCCTACTGGAGACGTCGTTCAGTACATACTCCAAATACTATACAAAGACTCCAATAACGTAGCCGAATATGAGGCCTTATTGCATGGTCTCCGGATGGCTGTCTCCATGGGCATACAGCGCCAGGAAGTGTGCGGGGACTCAAACCTCACAATATCTCAAATAAACGGAGACTTCGATGCCAAAGACCCGAAGATGGCAGCTTATCGTAATGCCGTCCTAAAAATGTCGGCTCGATTTGAGGGACTCGAGTTCCATCATGTGGCTCGAGAAAGTAATCAAGTGGTGGACATTCTTGCCCGCATAGGCGCTAAGCGCGACCCCGTCCCACCTAAAATTTTTCTGGAAAGGCTATTTAAGCCATCCGTGGTGTGGTGGGGTGGCAGCAACACTAGTCCGGATCCGAACACATCCCCAGATTTCGAACACACCGATATCGTCGAAGGCTCAGCCATCGAAATAACACCATCGGCCCATCTCATTATGGCAGTCATTGCCCAATGGACCGAACCCTTCCAGGCCTACCTTAATAAGAAGGAGCTTCCCGAGGATCAGAATTAGGCCCGCTGCATTGTTCGGCGTTCGAAGGCCTACAAAGTTCATGACGGAGAGCTTTATAAGAAAAGCACTAGCGGAGTCCTTCAAAGATGTATCTCCGAAGAGGAGGGGTGACAGTTTCTGGCTGAGATTCGTGCAGGTCTTGGCGGGCACCACGCCGCAGCTCGGGCCCTTGTTAGCAAGGCCTTCCGTACAGGGTTTTATTGGCCGACGACCTGAGAAGATGCATAGGACCTTGTCCAACGTTGCGTCGGATGCCAACTCTTCCCCAACCAAAGCCATATGCCCCCCACTGCCTTACAAACAATCCCCATCACTTGGCCTTTTGCGGTCTGGGGACTCGATATGGTCGGGCCCCTTAAAGGAGGAAGCCATAAGAGAAAGTATCTGCTGGTCATGGTGGATAAATTCACTAAGTGGATAGAGGCCAAACCAGTCAAAACGGCCGAGGCGGGGCCGGTAATAGATTTTATATCCGGCTTGGTACACTGTTATGGTGTTCCACACAGCATCATCATCGATAACGGCTCCAATTTCACAGCAGATGAAGTGAAAACTTGGTGTGCTAATCTGGGCATTAAGTTCGATTACGCCTCTGTCTATCACCCGCAGACAAACGGTCAAGTCGAATGGGCTAATGGTCTTATTATGAGAGGCATCAAACCTAGAGCAGTGCGGTCTTTGAAAGAATCAGACAAGCACTAGGTGGAGGAACTTGACTCCGTACTCTGTGGGCTGCTGACCACGCCCAACCGCACTACTGGATATACACCTTTCTTCATAGTGTATGGCACGGAAGCAGTGTTACCCTGTGACATTATTCATGACTCACCTCTAGTGTGCATGTATGAAGAGAGAGAGGCCGAGCTTGATCGACATGACAGCTTAGATGCCCTGGAGGAGGAGCGCGACGTTGCAAAAGCCCGTTCTGCATTTTATCAACAGCAGGCTCGCAGGTACCAAAGCAGAGAAGTGCGGGCCAAGACTTATAACATTGGTGAACTCATTCTACGCCTACTCGAGAATAAAAAGGACAAACCCAAGCCCAAGTGGGAGGGTCCCTTCATCATTGACGAAGTTCCCACCGAAGGAGCGTACCGCCTGCGTGATGCGTTAGACAATCACTTGGAGGCGAACCCCTGGAAAGCGGCCAGAATCCGACGATTCTATGCCTAGCGCCGAACTCGGTGTTCGTATCCTTCCTCCTGTTATTAACGTTATTTTTTCTCTCTTTTCGTCTTTTATCTCTTTTCTTTTTGCTCTTTAGCCCTACGGCTTTAGTATGGCTAGACCGTGCTCCCCTCATGCATACATCTCCAAATATGTACGTCCATTATACCTAAGGGCTTCTTGTACAGAAGCTTGTTATCATTCTTCGAGCATCAAGCTCACCACATATGCGTTCTTCCCATATGTACCTTTTCTTCGCCATTTATATGCATCGATATGACTTAAGTTTGGGCCAAGCTGGGTTGCCTAGCTCCTGTGCTTATGCACTACGTTCTCGTTAGTTTGGCTAGGGCATAAATGGAGCACCTCTGCGATTGTTACTGCCAGGTCATCCGGATGTGTACCTCAGACTGGGTGAAGCCAAAAGCTAGCATTCTTAAGGGAATATTCGGTCAGTGAATTAAAGATGTTTCCGCAGTCACTCCATTGTGAAACCCCAGAAGTTACTTACTCTACGATTTTTTTTCAATCACAGTTCGGACATGCACATTTAACGCATGCACACCCAGGGAAAGGAACCCTTAACGGAACTATTCTCTCTGGAAGATGTTTCTTACATAATGTAATATAACATAACTAGCCGGATACACATTGTCTGTTCAAGAAACTATGACCCCTACGCCTGGTTCCCATGCATACCCCGGTATATTCTACCGCTAGGGTATTCGGAAACACTCCACACCTTCGAGTCCAAAGGTCAAAGCGAAAAGGTCGGCCATGACAATTGTTTTTATAATCCAGCTAGAGTCATATATGTCAGGGAAACTACATAGTACTACGACTAAAAAATTTCCTTCTTTATGCCGTCCAGCAGGCGGTCTAATTTACAATCCTGCAGGGAATATTTGGCGGTTACCTCTACTTGGTCATATACTAAACTAACGGGAATTTCTTCCCCATTTGACCCTAGTGGTCCGACCCGGGCCATGTGATTCGGATCCAGCTTGGTATACCGTGTTTTTACCATGGCCCAGGCCTGTCACGCACCCTCTCGGCAGGCCGACATCTTCCATAGTCGGATACGCCGCCGCGCTCCCTTGAACAGCTCTACAAGCTTCTCCATACTCCCTGGAGCAGAGGCGGATGGCCATAAGGCCTTGGCTACACTCCGCATTGCCTGTAGAGCTTGCTCGTGCAACTGCGACAGCCCTTGCAGAAGACCACTTGATGATCTGGACACCTCCTCTTCGGGACGGCCCATCAACATACCTGCAATCATAGCTATATCAGCTAATTTTACCCCCAAACTGTTATAAGATAAATTCGGCCACAACTGAATATGCCGCCTCGCAGCTTTTTGTTCTCCTTCACGGAGTCAGCTAGCTAGGCTCGCACATCTTACAGTTCTTCGACCAGTTTGGTGTTTGAGTCCTGGAGTTTGTTTTTCTCCTCTCTGACTCAGGTCAGAACACGCTCGCCTGCGGTATGTTGTCTCTTCGCCTCTTTTTCACTCGTTTGAGCGGCCTTCAGTTCCTCTCCTAGTTGGTCCGATGACCCTGTTATGAGACAAGAAGCAGTTGCAATAAAGATGGCGTATGATTTTTTGTTTCTCAAGGGAGGGAAATATTACCAGAGGATGCCTTCTTGAACTTTTCCAGTTCGGTGGTAATAGTAGTTAGCTGTGTCCGACACTGCTCCAGCTCTTGGGCTAGCAGGTCGTTCTTCTCCATAAGAACCTGGTTATACAACGATCCTTAAAACATTTGTCCCAACTGCTTCAAGTATCGAGGCTACGGGCACATGGTTATCAAATTCGGACAAGGTAAACTTACCTGCACATCTTTCAAATATTGCTCGGTGGCTCTGTTAAGCCCATCTCGAGCAGCTCGGATGTATGCATCCGCCGAGTTGAAGGCACCAAACGCCACTTTTGAGAAGCGGGGATTTCGTAAAACGGCCCTCCGGCGCCAGTGATCCATGGTGATCTCCACTTCCGAATTGGTGACGGACATATTTTCTGAACCCTCGGCATAAGGACAGCCCAGTGCCACTCCCATATCGGGCCCCGTCTCTTCGGCTGGGACCAAATCTTAGTTATCAGGAGTACGACCGGCCGGATCCTCGGGCACAGTCTGGCGGATACTTTTCGTACTGGAATACGGCGAGTGGCATTTCAGTTGGATGTGACGATCAGAACGGGTATTCTTGAAAATAAAAGCCTTACCTCTTTGATGAGGGTTCTGTCGTGCTATCATTGGCCTTCCTCTTTGAAGATGTGCCAGGCGCAGGCACTGCTCTCCTCGGAGACGCTTCTGGTGCATGTTGCGGTACTATGCGTCTCCCCTTCGAAATGCGGAATATTGTGGTGGGTGAGGCATAGTAAGGGAACTCTCTAGAAGAAAGTACCGGCTAAAATTAGTTACATGCGAAGCAGGAAGGAGGCCGGGGTAATCGGCGATGATAGGTACATATGTGCCGTCATAGCTCCTCTGATAGAAAACTCCATCTTTGAGCTCCACGAATATGTCCAGATCTTCCTCATATCCGAGGTCAAGATCCCGATTGTGATTCTCCGACTGAGGGGTAGGGTCATGGATCCCCTCGACAGCCTTTCGCCATTCCTGTCGTGAATGAATAAGATACCGCCCTTCAAAAATAATTCAGGGAGAGGAGTCGAATAGTGGAGTTAGAGCTTACCCAGTGAGGAGGGTTGTACATGGAAAACTCGTCTCGATATTTGAGACAGGTGAACTCCTCCTGCTCCCCTTCATATAGTTCGGCCAATATTTTGGCCAGAGTGGCAGGAGTCTTCGGGCCCTTCTGACCGCAGCGGGAGGCGTTGTCTTCCCCATTGTAATGCCACATGGGTAGCCCTCTATATTGGAGTGGTTGGACCCCCCGTGTTATGGAGACCGCCATTACCTCGACTATTGACAATCCGGACTGGCGAGCATCTTAATTTTACCCAGCAGCAGACTGATCTCTGTCCTATCCTCTTCCTCGAGGCTCCGAGGATGCCAGCTATGGCGTTTCTTCAACGAAGCACTCGAAAATTCGGGGAGGCCCATCTGGACTGGATCTGGAAGTACGACGTCCTCAATGTAAAACCATTCAGAGGTCCACTCCTGGGAAGCTTTCTTTGGTGTGCCGGATAGGTATCTGGTCTCAGCAATGTGCCATATTTCGGCCCCGCCCACTTCAAATATCGATCCCTCGTGGTTACACGGGACAAGACAAAACAACCTTCTCCACAGATCAAAATGGGCCTCATGATACGTCTCCGTCGTATCTATAATTTTTGATTGCTCCATGCCAATATTCTACAACTTCCATATACTTTTTGGCAACTTTTTATATTATTTTTGGGACTAACATATTGATCCAGTGCCCAGTGACAGTTCCTGTCTGTTGCATGTTTTTGGTTTCGCAAAATACCCATATCAAACGGAATCCAAACGGTATAAAAACGGATGGAGAATTATTTTGGAATATTTGTGATTTTTGGGAAGAAAATCAACGCGAGAAGGTGCCCGAGGTGGCCACGAGGGTGGGGCCCACGGCCACTATAGGCAGGCGCCCCCCACCTTCGTGGGCCCCTCGTAAGCCGGTTGATGCTCTACTTTGGTCGCAATAAAGCTAATTTTGGACAAAGATCTGGGCGAAGGTTTCAACCCAATCAGAGTTACAGATCTTCGGATATAAAAGAAACGGTGAAAGGGCAGCAGAACAGAACGCAGAAACAGAGAGAGACAAAGAGACAGATCCAATCTCGGAGGGGCTCTCGCCCCTTCCGCACCATGGAGGCCATGGACCAAAGGGGAAACCCTTCTCCCATCTAGGGAGGAGGTCAAGGAAGAAGAAGAAGGAGGGGGGCTCTCTCCCCCTCGCTTCCGGTGGCACCGGAGTGCCACCGGGGGCCATCATCATCACCGCAATCTTCACCAACAACTTCACCGCCATCATCACCAGCTCTCCCCCCCCTCTATGCAGCGGTGTAACCTCTCTCTTACCTGCTGTAATCTCTACTTAAACATGGCGCTCAACGCTATAAATTATTTCCCAATGATGTATGGCTATCCTATGATGTTTGAGTAGATCTGTTTTGTCCTATGGGCTATTTTATGATCAAGATTGGTTTGAGTTGCATGTTTTGTTATTGGTGCTGTCCTATGGTGCTCTCCGTGTCGCGCAAGCATGAGGGATCCCCGCTGTAGGGTGTTGCAATACGTTCATGATTCGCTTATAGTGGGTTGTGTGAGTGACTGAAACACAAACCCGAGTAAGGGGGTTGTTGTGTATGGGATAAAGAGGACTTGATACTTTAATGCTATGGTTGGGTTTTACCTTAATGATCTTTAGTAGTTGCGGATGCTTGCTAGAGTTCCAATCATAAGTGCATATGATCCAAGTAGAGAAAGTATGAAAGCTTATGCCTCTCCCTCATATAAAATTGCAATAATGATTACCGGTCTAGTTATCGACTGCCTAGGGACAAATAAGTTTCTCGTAACAACAAGCTCTCTACTAAACCTAACTTTGTTGTGTCTTTATCTAAACAGCCCCTACTTTTTATTTACATAATCTTTATTATCTTGCTCACCTATCCAACAACACCTACAAAGTACTTCTAGTTTCATACTTGTTCTGGGTAAAGCGAACGTCAAGCGTGCGTAGAGTTGTATCGGTGGTCGATAGAACTTGAGGGAATATTTGTTCTGCCTTTAGCTCCTCGTTGGGTTCGACACTCTTACTTATTGAAAACTATCGCGATCACCTATACTTGTGGGTTAGCAAGACCTTTTTCTGGCGTCGTTGCCAGGGAGCAATAGCATGGGGTGAATATTCTTCTGTGTGCTTGTTTGCTTTATCACTAAGTAATTTTTATTTGCTGTTCTTAGTTGTTCTATATCTTTAGTTATGGATATGGAACATGAAATACCAAAAAAATTAGGTGTACCTGCTACACATGGAGATGGGGAACCTCCTAAGACCCTCGATGCTCAGTATGTAAAAAATATTATGTACCACTTTGATAATCCTGAGAAAACCTCATTCAATCTGCTAATGGGAGTAACGTTGGATCAACGTGAATACTTTAGGGATTATCGCTTGACACAAAAATGGAAACTATTATGGGATCAAATTTATATATTGTATTGGTATGCTAGGAAACTATGCTTGAGATATGATTATACTTGTCGCTCTAGGATGAAGGCTCCACACCTTCCCTTTTCATGTGAATTTAATGATAATGAAACCTCAGCTTCTTATGCTAATGGTATATATGATTACTATGATGTGTAACAAATAGAAGAATTTGTTGCTTTTAAGGGTGCTTATGAAATTGAATCTTTGTTTGAAAAGTATGAAGCTTTGGATGATAGTGTTTATAGGCCTGAAAATTTAGCTATTCTAAAATATTGCTATGATAATTATGAATATAATTCCTATATTAATGCGCTTATTAAGAAAGTCTCCGCTATGCAAGAAGAGACTAATATTTTGCAGGAATCTATGGAAGAAGAAATTGATGAAACTATGAGCTCATTGGATGAAAAAGATGAGGAGGAGAGCGAAGAACAAAAGGAGGAAGAGCGGATTAGCTACCCGTTCCC
>NC_053024.1:207677319-207691750 GCF_003073215.2 Triticum urartu
AACCCTGCAACCAAATAACAAAGAGTCTCTTGTGTCCCCAACACACCCAATACAATGGTAAATTGTATAGGTGCACTAGTTCGGCGAAGAGATGGTGATACGAGTGGTATATGGATAGTAGATAATAGTTTTTGTAATCTGAAAATATAAAAACAGCAAGGTAGCAAGTGATAAAAGTGAGCGTAAACGGTATTGCAATGATAGGAAACAAGGCCTAGGGTTCATACTTTCGCTAGTGTAAGTTCCCTCAACAATACTAACATAATTGGATCACATAACTATCCCTCAACATGCAACAAAGAGTCACTCCAAAGTCACTAATAGCGGAGAACGAACGAAGAGATTTTGGTAGGGTACGAAACCACCTCAAAGTTATTGTTTCCAATCAATCCGTTGGGCTATTCCTATAAGTGTCACAAACAGCCCTAGAGTTCATGCTAGAATAACACCTTAATACACACATCAACCAAAACCCTAATGTCACCTAGATACTCCAATGTCACCTCAAGTATCCTTGGGTATGATTATACAATATGCGTCACATAATCTCAGATTCATCTATTCAACCAACACAAAGGACCTCAAAGAATGCCCCAAAGTTCTACCGGAGAATCACGACGAAAACGTGTGCCAACCCCTATGCATAGGTTCATGGGCGGAACCCGCAAGTTGATCACCAAAACATACATCAAGTGAATCACGTGATATCCCATTGTCACCACAGATATCACAGCAAGACATACATCAAGTGTTCTCAAATCTTTAAAGACTCAATCCGATAAGATTACTTCAAAGGGGAAACTCAATTCATTACAAGAGAGAAGAGGGGGAGGAGAAACATAAGATCCAACTATAATAGCAAAGCTCGTGATACATCAAGATCGTATCACCTCAAGAACACGAGAGAGAGAGAGATCAAACACATAGCTACTGGTACATACCCTCAGCCCCGAGGGAGAACTACTCCCTCCTCGTCATGGAGAGCACCGGGATGATGAAGATGGCCACCGGAGAAGGATTGCCCCCTCCGGCAGGGTGCCAGAACGGGTCTAGATTGGTTTTCGGTGGCTACGGAGGCTTCTGGCGGCGGAACTCCCGATCTATTGTTCGTTCTGGAAGTTTTAGGGTATATGGAGTTATATAGGCAGAAGAAGCACGTCAGGGGAGCCACGAGGGCCCCACGAGGCAGGGGGCGCACCCCAGGGGGTTGGGCGTGCCCCCTACCCTCGTGAGCTCCTCCTTCCTTCCTTGACGTGGGGTCCAAGTCCATCGGGTGGCTTTCGTTCCAAAAATAACTTCTCTAGTTGATTTCGTTCCGTTTCGACTCCGTCTGATATTCCTTTTCTTCAAAACACTAAAATAGGCATAAAACAGCAAATCTGGGCTGGGCCTCCGGTTAATAGGTTAGTCCCAAAAATAATATAAAAGTGGAAAATAAAGCCCAATATTGCCCAAAACAGTAGATAATATAGCATGGAGCAATCAAAAATTATAGATACGTTGGAGACGTATCAAGCATCCCCAAGCTTAATTCCTGCTCGTCCTCGAGTAGGTAAATGATAAAAAGATAATTTTTGATGTGGAATGCTAGTTGGCATAATTTCAATGTAATTCTTCTTAACTGTGGTATGAATATTCAGATCCATAAGATTCAAGACAAAAGTTTAATATTGACATAAAAATAATAATACTTCAAGCATACTAACTAAGCAATCATGTCTTCTCAAAATAACATGGCTAAAGAAAGCTATCCCGACAAAATCATATAGTCTGGCTATGCTCCATCTTCACCACACAAAATATTTAAATCATGCACAAGCCCGATGACAAGACAAGCAATTGTTTCATACTTTTAATGTTCTCAAACTTTTTCAATCTTCACGCAATACATGAGCGTGAGCCATGGACATAGCACTATAGGTGGAATAGAATGGTGGTTGTGGAGAAGACAAAAAAGGAGAAGATAGTCTCACATCAACTAGGTGTATCAATGGGCTATGGAGATGCCCATCAATAGATATCAATGTGAGTGAGTAGGGATTGCCATGCAACGGATGCACTAGAGCTATAAGTATATGAAAGCTCAACAAAAGAAACTAGTGGGTGTGCATCCAACTCGCTTGCTCACGAAGACCTAGGGCATTTTGAGGAAGCCCATCATTGGAATATACAAGCCAAGTTCTATAATGAAAAATTCCCACTAGTATATGTAAGTGACAGAACACGAGACTCTCTATCATAAAGATCATGGTGCTACTTTGAAGCAAAAGTGTGGAAAAAGGATAGTAGCATTGTCCCTTTTTATTTTTTTTATTTTTTTTATTTGGCCTTTCCCCTATTTTTTTATTTGGCCTTTATTTTTTTATTTGGCCTTTCTTTTTTATGGCCTTTCTCTTTTTTTTGGGGGGGGGGACAATGCTCTATTGAATGATGATCATCACACTTCTATTTATTTACAACTCAATGATACAACTCGATACTAGAACAAAGATGACTCTATATGAATGCCTCCGGCGGTGTACCGGGATATGCAATGAATCAAGAGTGACATGTATGAAAGAATTATGAATGGTGGCTTTGCCACAAATACTATGTCAACTACATGATCATGCTAAGCAATATGACAATGATGGAGCGTGTCATACACGGAACGGTGGAAAGTTGCATGGCAATATATCTCGGAATGGCTATGGAAATGCCATAATAGGTAGGTATGGTGGCTGTTTTGAGGAAGGTATATGGTGGGTTTATGGTACCGGCGAAAGTTGCACGGTACTAGAGAGGCTAGCAATGGTGGAAGGGTGATAGTGCGTATAATCCATGGACTCAACATTAGTCATAAAGAACTCACATACTTATTGCAAAAATCTATTAGTTATTGAAACAAAGTACTACGCGCATGCTCCTAGGGGGATAGATTGGTAGGAAAAGACCATCGCTCGTCCCCGACCGCCACTCATAAGGAAGGCAATCAATAAATAAATCATGCTCCGACTTCATCACATAACGGTTCACCATACGTGCATGCTACGGGAATCACAAACTTCAACACAAGTATCTCTAAATTTCACAACTACTCAACTAGCATGACTCTAATATCACCATCTCCATATCTCAAAACAATTATCAAGTATCAAACTTCTCATAGTATTCAACACACTCATAAGAGAATTTTATTATTCTTGAATACCTAGCATATTAGGATTTTAAGCAAATTACCATGCTATTTAAGACTCTAAAAATATTATAAGTGAAGCATGAGAGTTCATCTATTTCTTCAAAATAAAACTACCACCATGCTCTAAAAGATATAAGTGAAGCACTAGAGCAAATGACAAACTACTCCGAAAGATATAAGTGAAGATCAATGAGTAGTTGAATAATTATGCAACTATGTGGAGACTCTCTAACATTTAATAATTTCAGATCTTGGTATTATATTCAAACAGAAAGCAAAGCAAAATAAAATGACATTCTAAGAATGGAAAACATCATGTGAAGAAGCAAAAACTTAGGATCAACCGAAACTAACCAATAATTGTTGAAGAAGAAAGGTGGGATGCCAACCGGGGCGTCCCCAAGCTTAGATGCTTGAGACTTCTTGAAATATTATCTTGGGATGCCTTGGGCATCCCCAAGCTTGAGCTTTTGTGTCTCCTTAATTCCTATCATATCACGGTCTCCCTAAATCTCAAAAGCTTCATCCACACAAAACTCAACCAGGACTCGTGAGATAAGTTAGTATAATCTATTGCAAAAACCTTATCATACTCTACTGTAGCAAATCACTAAAATTGTTATTCAACATTGCATACTGAATTCCTCTGCATATTTAATAGTCCTATCCTCAAATAGAATCATTAAAGAAGCAAACATATGCAAACAATGCAAACATAACAGCAATCTGCCTAAACAGGATAGTCTGTAAAGAATGCTGCAACATCCATACTTCCCTAGCTCCAAAAATTATGAAATAAAATTCCCACTGTAGTAAATTTATCAGAGCTTAATATTCGAAAGGTTTCGACATTTTATAACATTCTGACTTTTCTAGGGAATTATTGCAACAGCGGTAAACTTTCTGTTTTCAAACAGCAACATGTGGACTTCTAAAATAGGTATAGTAATGTCACTTTTATTGAAATAAAAGATGCAAAATATTGTTCTAAATAACAGCAAGAAAATCCTAACAAAATAAATTGACGCTCCAAGCAAAACACATATCATGTGGTGAATAAAAATATAGCTCCAAGTAAAGTTACCGATGAACGAAGACGGAAGAGGGGATGCCTTCCGGGGCATCCCCAAGCTTAGGCTTTTGGTTGTCCTTGAATATTACCTTGGGGTGCCTTGGGCATCCCCAAGATTAGCCTCTTGCCACTCCTTATTCCATAGTCCATCGAATCCTTACCCAAAACTTGAAAAGTTCACAACACAAAACTTAACAGAAAACTCGTAAGCTCCGTTAGTATAAGAAAATAAACCACCACTTCAAGGTACTGTAATGAACTCATTCTTTATTTATATTGGTGTTAAACCTACTGTATTCCAACTTCTCTATGGTTTATAAACTATTTTACTAGCCATAGATTCATCAAAATAAGCAAACAACACAAGAAAAACAGAATCTGTCAAAAACAGAACAATCTGTAGTAATCTGGATCAAACATATACTTCTGGAACTCATAAAATTATCAAATAAATTGCTGGACCTGAGGAATTTATCTATTAATCATCTGTAAAAAGAATTAACTAAATAGCACTATCCAAATAAAAATGGCAGTAATTCTCGTGAGCGCTAAAGTTTCTGTTTTTTACAGCATGATCAACAAAACTTTCCCAAAGTCTTCCCAAAGGTTCTACTTGGCACAAACACTAATTAAAAGCATAAAACTGTTGGGGAACGTAGTAATTTCAAAAAAATTCCTACGCACACGCAAGATCATGGTGATGCATAGCAACGAGAGGGGAGAGTGTGATCTACGTACCCTTGTAGATCGACAACGGAAGCGTTAGCACAACGTGGTTGATGTAGTCGTACGTCTTCACGGCCCGACCGATCAAGTACCGAAACTACGGCACCTCCGAGTTCTAGCACACGTTCAGCTCGATGACGATCCCCGGACTCCGATCTAGCAAAGTGTCGGGGAAGAGTTCCGTCAGCACGACGGCGTGGTGACGATCTTGATGTACTACCGTCGCAGGGCTTTACCTAAGCACCACTACAATATTATCGAGGACTATGGTGGAAGGGGGCACCGCACACGGCTAAGAATATGATCCCGTGGATCAACTTGTGTGTCTAGGGGTGCTCCCTGCCTCCGTATATAAAGGATCAAAGGGGGGGTGTGGCCGGCCATGATAGGGCGCGCCAGGAGGAGTCCTACTCCCTCCGGGAGTAGGATTCCCCCCCCCCTTTCCTGGTTGGAATAGGATTCGGGAGGGGGGAAAGAGGAGAGAGAGAAGGAAGGGGGTGCGCCGCCACCCTCTCCTTGTCCTATTCGGACTAGGGGGGAGGGGCGCGTGGCCCAGCCCTGGCCACCTCTCCTCTCTTCCACTAAGGCCCACTAAGGCCCACGTACCTCCCGGGGGGTTCCGGTAACCTCCCGATACTCCGGTAAAATCCCGATTTCACCCGGAACACTTCCGATATCCAAATATAGGCTTTCAATATATCAATCTTTATGTCTCGACCATTTCGAGACTCCTCGTCATGTCCGTGATCACATCCGGGACTCCGAACAAACTTCGGTACATCAAAATGCATAAACTCATAATATAACTGTCATCGAAACCTTAAGCGTGCGGACCCTACGGGTTCGAGAACAATGTAGACATGACCGAGACACGTCTCCGGTCAATAACCAATAGCGGAACCCGGATGCTCATATTGGCTCCTACATATTCTACGAAGATCTTTTATCGATCAGACCGCATAACAACATACATTGTTCCCTTTGTCATCGGTATGTTACTTGCCCGAGATTCGATCGTCGGTATCTCAATACCTAGTTCAATCTCGTTACCGGCAAGTCTCTTTACTCGTTCCGTAATACATCATCTCACAACTAACTCATTAGTTGCAATGCTTGCAAGGCTTATGTGATGTGCATTACCGAGAGGGCCCAGAGATACCTCTCCGACAATAGGAGTGACAAATCCTAATCTCGAAATACGCCAACCCAACATGTACCTTTGGAGACACCTGTAGAGCTCCTTTATAATCTACCAGTTACGTTGTGACGTCTGGTAGCACACAAAGTGTTCCTCCGGTAAACGGGAGTTGCATAATCTCATAGTCATAGGAACATGTATAAGTCATGAAGAAAGCAATAGCAACATATTAAACGATCGGGTGCTAAGCTAATGGAATGGGTCATGTCAATCAGATCATTCACCTAATGATGTGATCCTGTTAATCAAATAACAAATCTTTGTCCATGGTTAGGAAACATAACCATCTTTGATTAATGAGCTAGTCAAGTAGAGGCATACTAGTGACACTATGTTTGTCTATGTATTCACACATGTATTATGTTTCCGGTTAATACAATTCTAGCATGAATAATAAACATTTATCATGATATAAGGAAATAAATAATAACTTTATTATTGCCTCTAGGGCATATTTCCTTCAGTCTCCCACTTGCACTAGAGTCAATAATCTAGATTACACTGTAATGATTCTAACACCCATGGAGCTTTGGTGCTGATCATGTTTTGCTCGTGGAAGAGGCTTAGTCAACGGGTATGCTACATTCAGATCCGTATGTATCTTGCAAATCTCTATGTCTCCCACCTGGACTAGATCCCGGATGGAATTGAAGCGTCTCTTGATGTGCTTGGTTCTCTTGTGAAATCTGGATTCCTTTGCCAAGGCAATTGCACCAGTATTGTCACAAAAGATTTTCATTGGACCCGATGCACTAGGTATGACACCTAGATCAGATATGAACTCCTTCATCCAGACTCCTTCATTTGCTACTTCTGAAGCAGCTATGTATTCCGCTTCACATGTAGATCCCGCCACGACGCTTTGTTTAGAACTGCACCAACTGACAGCTCCACCGTTTAATGTAAACACGTATCCGGTTTGCGATTTAGAATCATCCGGATCAGTGTCAAAGCTTGCATCAACGTAACCATTTACGATAAGCTCTTTGTCACCTCCATAAATGAGAAACATATCCTTAGTCCTTTTCAGGTATTTCAGGATGTTCTTGACCGTTCTCCAGTGATCCACTCATGGATCACTTTGGTACCTCCCTGCTAGACTTATAGCAAGGCACACATCAGGTCTGGTACATAGCATTGCATACATGATAGAGCCTATGGCTGAAGCATAGGGAACATCTTTCATTTTCTCTCTATCTTCTGCAGTGGTCGGGCATTGAGTCTGTCAACTTCACACCTTGTAACACAGGCAAGAACCCTTTCTTTGCTTGATCCATTTTGAACTTCTTCAAAACTTTGTCAAGGTATGTGCTTTGTGAAAGTCCAATTAAGCGTCTTGATCTATCTCTATAGATCTTTAATGCCTAATATGTAAGCAGCTTCACCGAGGTCTTTCATTGAAAAACTCTTATTCAAGTATCCCTTTATGCTATCCAGAAATTCTATATCATTTCCAATTAGTAATATGTCATCCACATATAATATCAGAAATGCTACAGAGCTCCCACTCACTTTCTTGTAAATACAGGCTTCTCCAAAAGTCTGTATAAAACCAAATGCTTTGATCACACTATCAAAGCGTTTATTCCAACTCTGAGAAGCTTGCACCAGTCCATAAATGGATCGCTGGAGCTTACACACTTTGTTAGCTCCTTTGGATCGACAAAACCTTCTGGTTACATCATATACAACTCTTCTTCCAGAAATCCATTCAGGAATGCAGTTTTGACATCCATCTGCCAAATTTCATAATCATAAAATGCGGCAATTGCTAACATGATTCGGACAGACTTAAGCATCGCTACGGGTGAGAAAGTCTCATCGTAGTCAATCCCTTGAACTTGCCGAAAACCTTTTGCGACAAGTCGAGCTTTGTAGACAGCAATATTACCGTCAGCGTCAGTCTTCTTCTTGAAGATCCATTTATTCTCAATTGCTTGCCGATCTTTGGGCAAGTCAACCAAAGTCCATACTTTGTTCTCATACATGGATCCCATCTCAGATTTCATGGCTTCAAGCCATTTTGTGGAATCTGGGCTCACCATTGCTTCTTCATAGTTCGTAGGTTCATCATGATCTAGTAGCATGACTTCCAGAACAGGATTACCGTACCACTCTGGCGCGGATCTCACTCTGGTTGATCTACGAGGTTCAGTAGTATCTTGTTCTGAAGTTTCATGATCATTATCATTAGCTTCCTCACTAATTGGTGTAGGTGTCACAGAAACAGGTTTCTGTGATGTACTACTTTCCAATAAGGGAGTAGGTACAGTTACCTCGTCAAGTTCTACTTTCCTCCCACTCACTTCTTTCGAGAGAAACTCCTTCTCCAGAAAGTTTCCGAATTTAGCAACAAAAGTCTTGCCTTCGGATCTGTGATAGAAGGTGTATCCAATACTTTCCTTTGGATATCCTATGAAGACACATTTCTCCGATTTGGGTTCGAGCTTAGCAGGTGGAAGCTTTTTCACATAAGCATCGCAGCCCCAAACTTTCAGAAACGACAACTTTGGTTTCTTGCCAAACCACAGTTCATAAGGCGTCATCTCAACGGATTTTGATGGTGCCCTATTTAACGTGAATGCGGCCGTCTCTAGAGCGTATCCCCAAAACGATAGCGGTAAATCGGTAAGAGACATCATAGATCGCACCATATCTAATAAAGTACGATTACGACGTTCGGACACACCATTACGCTGTGGTGTTCCGGGTGGCGTGAGTTGCGAAACTATTCCACATTGTTTCAAATGTACACCAAACTCGTAACTCAAATATTCTCCTCCATGATCAGATCGTAGGAATTTTATTTTCTTGTTACGATGATTTTCAACTTCACTCTGAAATTCTTTGAACTTTTCAAACGTTTCAGACTTGTGTTTCATTAAGTAGATATACCCATATCTGCTTAAGTCATCTGTGAAGGTGAGGAGATAACGATATCCGCCACGAGCCTCAATATTCATCGGACCACATACATCTGTATGTATTATTTCCAACAAATCTGTTGCTCTCTCCATAGTACCGGAGAACGGTGTTTTTGTCATCTTACCCATAAGGCACGGTTCGCAAGTACCAAGTGATTCATAATCAAGTGGTTCCAAAAGCCCATCAGTATGGAGTTTCTTCATGCGCTTTATACCGATATGACCCAAACGGCAGTGCCACAAATAAGTTGCACTATCATTATCAACTCTGCATCTTTTGGCTTCAACAGTATGAATATGTGTGTCACTACTATCGAGATTTAATAAGAATAGACCACTCCTTAAGGGTGCATGACCATAAAAGATATTACTCATGTAAATAGAACAACCATTATTCTCTGATTTAAATGAATAACCGTCTCGCATCAAACAAGATCCAGATATAATGTTCATGCTTAACGCTGGCACCAAATAACAATTATTTAGGTCTAATATTAATCCTGAAGGTAGATGTAGAGGTAGCGTGCCGACTGCGATCACATCGACTTTGGAACCATTTCCCACGCGCATCGTCACCTCGTCCTTAGCCAATCTTCGCTTAATCCGTAGTCCCTGTTTCGAGTTGCAAATATTAGCAACAGAACCAGTATCAAATACCCAGGTGCTACTGCGAGCATTAGTAAGGTACACATCAATAACATGTATATCACATATACCTTTGTTCACCTTGCCATCCTTCTTATCCGCCAAATACTTGAGGCAGTTCCGCTTCCAGTGACCAGTCTGCTTGCAGTAGAAGCACTCAGTTTCAAGATTAGGCCCAGGTTTGGGTTTCTTCTCTTGAGCAGCAACTTGCTTGCTGTTCTTTTTGAAGTTCCCCTTCTTCTTTCCTTTGCCCTTTTTCTTGAAACTAGTGGTCTTGTTGACCATCAACACTTGATGCTCCTTCTTGATTTCTACCTCCGCAGCTTTCAGCATTGCGAAGAGCTCGGGAATAGTCTTACTCATCCGTTGCATATTATAGTTCATCACGAAGCTCTTGTAGCTTGGCGGCAGTGATTGGAGAATTCTGTCAATGACGCAATCATCTGGAAGATTAACTCCCAATTGAATCAAGTGATTATTATACCCAGACATTTTGAGTATATGCTCACTGACAGAACTGTTCTCCTCCATCTTGCTGCTATAGAACTTATTGGAGACTTCATATCTATCAATCCGGGCATTTGCTTGAAATATTAACTTCAACTCCTGGAACATCTCATATGCTCCATGATGTTCAAAACGTCGTTGAAGTCCCGATTCTAAGCCGTAAAGCATGGCACACTGAACTATCGAGTAGTCATCAGCTTTGCTCTGCCAGACGTTCATAATATCTGGTGTTGCTCCAGCAGCAGGCCTGGCACCCAGCGGTGCTTCTAGGACGTAATTCTTCTGTGCAGCAATGAGGATAATCCTCAAGTTATGGATCCAGTCCGTGTAATTTCTACCATCATCTTTCAACTTAGCTTTCTCAAGGAACGCATTAAAATTCAACGGAACAATAGCACGGGCCATCTATCTACAATCAAACATAAGTAAGCAAGATACTATCAGGTACTAAGTTCATGATAAATTTAGGTTCATTAATCATATTACTTAAAGAAATCCCACTTAGATAGACATCCCTCTAATCCTCTAAGTGATTACGTGATCCAAATCAACTAAACCATGTCCGATCATCACGTGAGATGGAGTAGTTTCATTGGTGAACATCATTATGTTGATCATATCTACTATATGATTCACGCTCGACCTTTCGGTCTCCGTGTTCCGAGGCCATATCTGTATATGCTTGGCTCGTCAAGTATAACCTGAGTATTCCGCGTGTGCAACTGTTTTGCACCCGTTGTATTTGAACATAGAGCCTATCACACCCGATCATCACGTGGTGTCTCAGCACGAAGAACTTTCGCAACGGTGCATACTCAGGGAGAACACTTCTTGATAATTAGTGAGAGATCATCTTATAATGCTACCGTCAATCAAAGCAAGATAAGATGCATAAAAGATAAACATCACATGCAATCAATATAAGTGATATGATATGGCCATCATCATCTTGTGCTTGTGATCTCCATCTTCGAAGCACCGTCATGATCACCATCGTCACCGGCGCGACACCTTGATCTCCATCGTAGCATCGTTGTCGTCTCGCCAATCTTATGCTTCCACGACTATCGCTACCGCTTAGTGATAAAGTAAAGCATTACAGCGCGATTGCATTGCATACAATAAAGCGACAACCAAATGGCTCCTGCCAGTTGCCGATAACTCAGTTACAAAACATGATCATCTCATAAAATAAAATTTAGCATCATGTCTTGACCATATCACATCACAACATGCCCTGCAAAAACAAGTTAGACGTCCTCTACTTTGTTGTTGCAAGTTTTACGTGGCTGCTACGGGCTTAAGCAAGAACCAATCTTACCTACGCATCAAAACCACAACGATAGTTTGTCAAGTTGGTGCTGTTTTAACCTTCACAAGGACCGGGCGTAGCCACACTCGGTTCAACTAAAGTTGGAGAAACTGTCACCCGCTAGCCACCTTTGTGCAAAGCACGTCGGGAGAACCGGTCTCGTGTAAGCGTACGCGTAATGTCGGTCCGAGCTGCTTCGTCCAACAATACCGCCGAACCAAAGTATGACATGCTGGTAAGCAGTATGACTTATATCGCCCACAACTCACTTGTGTTCTACTCGTGCATACAACATCAACATATAAAACCTAGGCTCGGATGCCACTGTTGGGGAACGTAGTAATTTCAAAAAAATTCCTACGCACACACAAGATCATGGTGATGCATAGCAACGAGAGGGGAGAGTGTGATCTACGTACCCATGTAGATCGACAACGGAAGCGTTAGCACAACGTGGTTGATGTAGTCGTACGTCTTCACGGCCCGACCGATCAAGTATCGAAACTACGGCACCTCCGAGTTCTAGCACACGTTCAGCTCAATGACGATCCCCGGACTCCGATCCAGCAAAGTGTCGGGGAAGAGTTCCGTCAGCACGACGGCGTGGTGACAATCTTGATGTACTACCGTCGCAGGGCTTTACCTAAGCACCACTACAATATTATCGAGGACTATGGTGGAAGGGGGCACCGCACACGGCTAAGAATATGATCACGTGGATCAACTTGTGTGTCTAGGGGTGCTCCCTGCCTCCGTATATAAAGGATCAAAGGGGGTGTGGCCGGCCTTGATAGGGCACGCCAGGAGGAGTCCTACTCCCTCCGGGAGTAGGATTCCCCCCCTTTCCTAGTTGGAATAGGATTCGGGAGGGGGGGAAGAGGAGAGAGAGAAGGAAGGGGGGCGCCGCCCCCCTCTCCTTGTCCTATTAGGACTAGGGGGGGAGGGGAGCGTGGCCCAGCCCTGGCCACCTCTCCTCTCTTCCACTAAGGCCCACGTACCTCCCGGGGGGTTCCGGTAACCTCCCGGTACTCCGGTAAAATTCCGATTTCACCCGGAACACTTCCGATATCCAAATATAGGCTTCCAATATATCAATATTTATATCTCGACCATTTCGAGACTCCTCGTCATGTCTGTGATCACATCCGGGACTCCGAACAAACTTCGGTACATCAAAATGCATAAACTCATAATATAACTGTCATCGAAACCTTAAGCGTGCGGACCCTACGGGTTCGAGAACAATGTAGACATGACCGAGACACGTCTCCGGTCAATAACCAATAGCGGAACCTGGATGCTCATATTGGCTCCTACATATTCTACGAAGATCTTTTATCGGTCAGACCGCATAACAACATACGTTGATCCCTTTGTCATCGGTATGTTACTTGCCCGAGATTCGATCGTCGGTATCTCAATACCTAGTTCAATCTCGTTACCGGCAAGTCCCTTTACTCGTTCCGTAATACATCATCTCACAACTAACTCATTAGTTGCAATGCTTGCAAGGCTTATGTGATGTGCATTACCGAGAGGGCCCAGAGATACCTCTCAAACAATCGGAGTGACAAATCCTAATCTCGAAATACGCCAACCAAACATGTACCTTTGGAGACACCTGTAGAGCTCCTTTATAATCACCCAGTTACGTTGTGACGTTTGGTAGCACACAAAGTGTTCCTCCGATAAACGGGAGTTGCATAATCTCATAGTCATAGGAACATGTATAAGTCATGAAGAAAGCAATAACAACATACTAAACGATCGGGTGCTAAGCTAATGGAATGGGTCATGTCAATCAGATCATTCACCTAATGATGTGATCCCGTTAATCAAATAACAACTATTTGTCCATGGTTAGGAAACATAACCATCTTTGATTAACGAGCTAGTCAAGTAGAGGCATACTAGTGACACTATGTTTGTCTATGTATTCACACATGTATTATGTTTCCGGTTAATACAATTCTAGCATGAATAATAAACATTTATCATGATATAAGGAAATAAATAATAACTTTATTATTGCCTCGAGGGCATATTTCCTTCAAAAACAACATCTAAACAGAGGCTAGATGGATTATTTACTACTAAACAGGAACAAAAAGCAAGGAACAAGAATAAAATTGGGCTGCCTCCCAACAAGCGCTATCGTTTAACGCCCCTAGCTAGGCACGATGATTTCAATGATGCTCATATAAAAGATAAGAATCTTAACATAAAGAGAGCATCATGAAGAATATGACTAGCACATTTAAGTCTAACCCACTTCCTATGCATAAGGATTTTGTGAGCAAACAACTTATGGAAGCAAGAATCAACTTGCATAGGAAGGTAAAACAAGTATAACTTCAAAACTTTAAGCACATAGAGAGGAAACTTGATATTATTGCAATTCCTACAAGCATATGTTTCCCCCTCATAATAATTTTCAGTAGTATCATGAATGAATTCAACAATATAACCATCACCTAAAGCATTATTTTCATGATCTACAATCATAGAAATTTTATTACTCACCACACAAGCAAAATTCTTCTCATTAATAGTAGTGGGAG
This sequence comes from Triticum urartu, assembly GCF_003073215.2. NCBI lineage: Eukaryota > Viridiplantae > Streptophyta > Magnoliopsida > Poales > Poaceae > Triticum > Triticum urartu. The sequence continues at coordinate 207,691,443 of NC_053024.1, forward strand.
CAAACTCAACAAAGTAACTATCATGGGATTGAAAATTGAAATCAAGATGACAAGTTTCATTGTTATTATTATTCTTTAAATCATACGTGTCATCACAATAATCATCATAGATAGGAGGCATGCTTTCATCATAGTAAATTTTCTCAGCAAAGCTTGGGGAACAACAAATATCATCTTCATCAAACATAGCTTCCCCAAGCTTGTGGCTTTGCATATCATTAGCATCATGGATATTCAAGGAATTCATACTAACAACATTGCAATCATGCTCATCATTCAAATATTTAGTTCCAAACATTCTAATGCAT